>NC_132781.1:69780272-70080772 GCF_048418805.1 Vulpes vulpes
TAATCACTTAAGATCAGTGACAAAGGAAAAATCTTAAAGCATCCAGAGAAAAAGGACTCCTTATCTGCAAAAGAACAAAAATTAAAATGGCAGATTTCTTGCCAAAAAAAATAAAAAGCTGGAAGGTAGTGTACCACCATATTTAAAGTAATACAAGGGTAAGTGGGTAGAAACTACCAAACTGAAATTCGATACTTGGCACAAATATCTTTTAAAAGTAAAGCTGAAATGGATATTTTTTTCAATTATGCAAAGTTGAAAGAATTAACTGTAAAGACTCACACTATAGCAAATATTAAAGAAAATCTTCCCATCAAAGGAAAAAGGCTACTTTGTGAAAACCAGACTATATAAAAGGAAAGGAAGAACAATGGGAATGGTCACTGTGTGAGTATAAATATAACATATTTATCTTACTATCTAAATCTTTGGATAATTGTATGATGGTAATAAAGAAACCTGAGAAGAATAAGAAGGAAGCATATATTTTAATAAGTTTACTTTATTATAACACATACGAAGCACTGTGATATCACTGAATTTAAACTATGAAGAGTTAGAGAATAAAAAAAAGTTAAAAAATGAGAGTATAAGTGAATTTTGCCTTGTTAAAAGCTGAATATATTACTAGTTCTATAAATTTAAAATGTTTGTATTGGCAAAGCTCAGAACATTTTGGAAAGAAAAACTTGAATTTAAACTAGAGGTCAGAAAAAAAATAGAATGCTATGATTTGCATACATACAAAATTCACCGGACTTTTAAAAATTATACCATTTCTCGAATATTTATGGTAGCTAGATTGATATAAATAGATTCCAAGGACAGCTCTTTTGAAGGTCTTTGTGTTAAACAATTTTAGACAGCGATATAATTTTGCAGAAAATTATCATAAATTATGGAGCACATAAAACAATATGAAATGAAAATGAAAGCGTTAGGATTTTGTTTGTTGTTTGTTTTGGTCAGTCTGGCTCCTTCTGGCATCGATATTCTCGTTTTTGTGGTCTTGGGTATTCCAGACACAAAATCACTAACAAAAATATTCTAAGCACATAATATTTTCTTTAATTTTTCTTCTCCATTTTGGATATTTAGGAGTCTTTTTTTTTCTCTCAGGTCCACCAAAACTATGATTATGTATTTCATTCTTGATTTCTCAAAAAACAGTAATCTAATGTGTTCCTATCATCATCATGTTGTATACATAATGGTTTTATTACTTGTGTAGCAAATGTGATGTCCAGTCAAACACTAAACATTCTTTCAAACTCTACTACTGTCTTCAGTTTCATGGAAGGGAACTGATTGATGCAAGTCTTTGAAGTAAGTGTTCAGGGCCATATACCTCTCCAATGTAGAGCTGGGATTTGGACGGTTGGTCCAGAAGTCTGTACTGTTAATAACAAGGCTCTGCTGGGCCTGTAGCTAAATGCAAAAGCAGAAATGCCAAAACTATCGCCTGGTGCTTAATAAATGTTAGGTCAGTATTCACAAAGGGAATAGAGAGAGAGAAAGGAGAGAAAATAAATAGGTGGAAAGAAAGGAGAACTGTATTACAGCCAAGAAGAGGGCATTTTTCCTTAGTCACATTATTGTTTTCTCTAATTTTCAGGTAGTAAGAGATTTAACAGATTAAAAATTGTCCTATAAAGTGATATATTTTTCTCAAGACTCTGCTTCAATTAACTGTAGAGTCTGATGTATAGGATATATTAGTTTTGACTGTGAGCAGCACAGACTTAAAGTAGCATTGACTTAAAGGAGGTAGAATTTTCTCTCTGATTTAAAACTTTAGAGGGAGCTCATCTATAACCTATTCAGAGATTCAGAGTTTTTCTGTCTTTTGGCTCGACTTTCAAGCATTTTATTCATAGTACAAAGCTTTTCTACTTCCAGAAATGTCAGCATTTAGGTTAGTAGATAGAAGAGAGGGAAACGGAGAACGGGAATAAGGAAGGGAGTAAGGGAGGGACAGAGGAAGAGAGGGAAGGAGGGAGACAGGGAGGGAGGGATGGAGGAAGGAAGGAAGGAAGGAAGCTGTCCTTTCAGGGAATAGATGACAGTGGAATTGTCATAGGACACTTTTGCTTATATCCTACTGGCAAAAATTAGTTACATGCTCACATCTAACTATAAGTACAAGGAAGACTTGAAAATAGAGTGTCAAGCTTGAAAAGCCTGATGCCAAGCTAAGAATCAGGATTCTGTTATTCAGGAACATAGTGAAAATATATATTGGGAAGAAATTACCAGTCTGTCACAGGCCAACTATAATTCATAACAGCAAACCTAAATAAGGTAATTTCAGTCATTAATACTGACTAAAACTATTTTATTTATAAGGGTCTGATTTAAAGCATTTCTTTAGGATGGCTAAATTAACATCTCAGGTAAGAAGACAGACTGACAATTGGGATATTAAGAAAAAGTAAATTATGCCTGAGTCCATTACAAATACTACCTTAGGAGAGTTATGCCTTTTAATACTTTGTCTTGCCTAGCTGAGCCACCTAAAACTCGGTGAATTCTCATATTTTAGAATGGTTTACAAATATTTTGTTCAAATTCTAATTTTATTTTTAATTAAATGAGTCAATAACTGTATTCAGTAACTCCTTTACTCAGTATTTGAGATGGTGGGTTTTATGTGTCAACTGGGCTCAGGCTATCGTCACCTGGTTGTTCAGGTAAACATTGATCTAGGAGTCGCTCTGAAAATATATTTTTTTATAATACACAAAGTTGATGTTTTAATACATGTGGTTAATACCTACAGTAAGTTGATATTAAGTAAAAGGAATTACTTAGATATGTGTATCAGGCTCATGCAATCAACTGAAAGGTGTTAGGGGCAAAACTAAGGCTTCCAGAGGAAGAAGAAATTCTACCCAAGAAAGCAGCAGGTGACAGGTAAAGCATGGAGCATTTGGCAACTCCACTGAGAGGTTTGGGGTAAGTTTTGATGGGGAATCCTGGAACAGAAAATAGGTCAGAAGATGGTGGATGAAGTTGAGAAGAGTGAATAAGAAGGAGAAAAAGAAGATGAGGGATAAGGGCCTGGCACAATTCTGGAAGAAGTTTGAGAAAAAGAAAGGTAGAGAGGTGCCCTCAATTAATGGTTAGGATGGCACTTTTGCAAGAAGAAGGTTTTTTTTTTAAGATTTTATTTTTATTTATTCATGAGTGACACACAGAGAGAGGCAGAGACACAGGCAGAGGAAGAAGCAGGCTCCATGCAGGGAACCTGATGATGGATTCAATCCCAGGATCCTGGAATCACAACCTGAGCCAAATGCAGATGCTCAACCACTGAGCTACCCAGGTGCCCCTCTAAGAAGAAATCTGAACAAAGGATTGCTGAGAGGAATTGCTATATCCAAAAATGGCAGCTTTGCCAGAAAAAGAGGATCCGAGGGCTCTGCTAGTTGACAGGATCTGAGGGAACAAGTGTCTGTAGGGAGTCAGGGTCAGAGAGTGGGCTGGTACTCCACTAACAGAGAACACACATAGGAGGCTTGGTGGAAGAGCAAAAATTTTGTTAGAAGGCAGGGTTCAACTTCTTTGGGTGTGGCAGTGAACATTCTCTCATAAAGGATCCAGAAACACAGCATGCCTGGGTGGCTCAGTGGTTGAGCCTCTGCCTTCTGCTCAGGGTGTGATCCTGGAGTCCCCGGATTGAGTCCCACGTCAGGCTCCCTGCATGGAGCCTGCTTCTCCCTCTGCCTGTATCTCTACCTGTCTATCTCTCTCTCTCTCTCTCTCTCTGTGTGTGTGTGTGTGTGTGTGTGTGTGTCTCATGAATAAATAAATGAAATATTTAAAAAAAGCTATCAATAATGCAAAGTGGAATGTGCAGTATGAGATGCCAAATGTACTGTGGTTGAGAGCCCGAGCTTGGATTCATTCAAACTTGAGTCCTAATAGGATTGTGTCATGAAATTGGAGAAAATTCTTCATTTCTTTGAACTTTTATAAACTGGAGGTGATTGTAGTTCTTACATTACTAGATAATTCACAGTAAGTTGATTGGCACAATGCCCTGGCACATTATAAATACTTTAAAAATGTAAGTTGTTATAATTGAAAAAAGGAGTTTGCATATTCAGGCTTTAGACTATATAAATTCAGGTGTAATTTATATAGTCTAAAGTTTACTACTTTGAGCCAAAATTTTCAGCATGCGTTTAAAACTTACGTAGTCTCTAAAAGAGGCTTCCTAAAGAGAGTTTGAAGCAAGGTTCAATATAAAATGTAAAAATAAAGGACTATTTATAAGTAAAAGAACATAAGGAAATATGGGCAAATAATTATATTAGGTATAGGGAAAATAGTTACCACAATTAGACATTGATTTTGTTCTGCATTTCCAGATAAAAGAGAGAAAAGAGGGAAAATGGTAATGATCTATATCATTCTCATTATCTAAAGAAATAATAATCATTAATCAATAAAGAAAAATTCTATATTATAAGAGGAATTTGTTACCTAGAATAGTGATTCTTAATCTAGAGTAATGTACAAACCCTTACTGAAGGAAAAATAAATATCTTGAAATCTGCATACCTTTGAAAATTCCATTTTAAGAGACACTAATGTAAGAAGTTAAAGTCTGCACAACAGTATGAATGTATGTCAGGTCACTGAACTATACACTTAAAAATGCTTAAGGAGAGGGGCACCCAGGTGGCTCAGTTAGTTAAGTGCTGGACTCTTGATATCGGCTCAGGTCATAATCTCAGGATCTTGAGATCCAGCCCATGTCAGGCTTATGCTCAGGGCGGGAGTCTCTTTGCCCCCTCTCTCTGCTCCTCCTCATGTTTGTGCTTTCTCTCTCTCTCTCTCTCTCTCTCTCTCTCTCTCAAATAAATAAACAGACAAAATCTTTATAAAAATGGTTAGGATCATAAATTGTATGTATGGTTAGGATGATAAATTGTTATGTATAAAGATGCATGTGGTATATTTTGCCACAACAACAAAAGGAAAGAAAAAATAACTACAGCATCTTACTAGAGAGTTTTATTTAAAGATTTTATTTGTTTGTTTATTTTAGAGAGAAAAGGAGTGGGGAGAGAAAGAGAGAGAGAAGGAAAGAAGCTCAAGCAAACTCCACGCTGAGCAGGTAGCCCAACGTGGGGCTCATCTCAACCTTGAGATCATGACCTGAGTGGAAATGTCAACCGACTTAGCCACACAGGCATCCCCCTACTAAAGGATTCTAGCTTGCTGGCCTGTCCTATTGATTTCATACTTGCTAGTCCTTAAATCTGCGAGTCCATTGCTTCAAATAAATCTCACTGTAAATAGTCTACTAGTTTTTGGAGAAATTTGCCTGATAAAATAGTACATAAAATTTTGGATTTATACTATTTTTGTTATATATTTATACATATATTTAGGTAACAATAATGTGGAAAAATTCCATTACTTTATTTTTTTCTATGTCTTAATGTACCTGATTGTGAGAATTGGCCTGTAGGTTTAATCAGAAGTATAGCAATAAATGAAGTGCTGTGTGTTTGGATTTCAAATGACAAATAGTATTTTTTTAAGTATCGTGTTGTTATGAGATCCAGAATGTTTTATCCTTGAATGTTATCAAAAGAGTATGTTTTTCTTTATGATGTATTAGGGCTAGTATAAAGTAATGTTGATTGAATAGATTACATGTCTTGTTCATTGGAGATACAGCTATTTCACTATGTGGTGCATTGAGTTTCACAAATGATACAGGTCAGATAGAGTCAACGTATCTGAATCAAAAAGTACTATATTTTATTCAGAGAGCGATATAACTAGTTCAAGAGTGATCGTGAGTAATTCATCTTTAGGTAGCAATATACTTTGGTTTATGGGTAATTATTCTTGTTTGTAAAATATCTTTCTTACATTTTGTTTAAAATTTCATGTTTGTATTCATGACATCCCAGTCTGATGCCTTGTCTCATTTACTTACATAGAAAACAAATAAATGAACAAACAAACTCTTCCTTTTTCTATTTGCTAGCATTCTATTTACCTAACACGTAAATTTGAAAATCAACGAGGAAAATCATTAATTCAAACCTTTATTGAAAATATTTTAATGTGAGGGATGCCTGGGTGGCTCAGGCGTTGAGCATCTGCCTTTGGCTCAGGGCATGATCCCAGGGTCCCAGGATCGAGTCCCGCATTGGGCTTCCTTCATGAAGCCTCCTTCTCCCTCTGCCCAGGTCTCTGTTTCTCTCTCTGTGTGTCTTTCATGAATAAATAAATAAAATCTTTTTTTTTTAAAGATAGTATTTTAATGTGAGAACAAATCAGGACATATTTTAAAAATATCAAATAAATTATGTAAAGTAGAAAGCTTCATTAGAACCTAACCATATATTAGACTTAGTAGAAACATCTAGTAGAAAACAATCAAAACCAAGTACATCCTAGATCCTTTTAGAAAAATATAAGCCCATAATTACAGAACAATCTTGTTATCCATTGAATTCACTGATAAAGATGTGCTTTACCAAGCATTCTGAGAACATTGTTAGCAAGAGATGGTACCACCATTGCTTTATTATAGACACTCTGGAGATCAACAATACTTGAGTAGATGAAGGTATTAAAAGAGCATATATGTTTAAAAAAAGAGAAATCTATCAAAAGGTCTCCACTACATAAGTCATTTATAAAAGAACTTACAATAGCAAAGGAGAGTGAAAATGTGAAGTTTAAGCAACAGTAGGACAATTCATTTATATAGTATAAGTAATAATCTGAAATGATTAGAATATGATTTGAAAATCATTGTAACCTAATGGTATTGGTGTCTATTACTCATAAACCTAAACATTAGATAATATGGCAGTGAATAACAGATTCATGTCATGTATTTTACAGTATTATTGATTTTTTGTTCTTTTTTGTCCTATAATTTTTTTTAAAAAAAATTAATTTTTTGTCCTATAATTGTAATTATAATTGTCCTATAAATGCAAGAAATTTCTCTGAATAAAAGTACAAATGAAGTTGACAGTTTTAGCATTCAGGCCCCATTACTATGTCTTGGAATAACAATTACTGGCATTCATATAGCAATTTTTTGTCTGAATATCATCTATCCATACCCAATCACATTCAAGTCTCACCCCTGAGAGGCAATTTTAGTGTAGTTTCATAGATGAGGCACTTGGGGTGACTGTGAAAATAACCACCTTATGGGTTCCTTGGCAATTCAAAATGTGCTAGGCACTTTACATACATAATCTTATTTGATGCCTTCAATATTCACGCAATTAGGTTTTATAATGTACATTTTACAAATGAGAAAATGCAAAGTCTAGAAAACTTGCCAATTATTATTTATCTACACAATCACGGAGTTAATATGTAAACCCAGTTCTAATGACTTTGTTACTCCATGCTTGTTTCTAGTCCCACTGAGGACGTGAAGCCAGATAGAACTTATTCACTCCAGGATTATGTATATGCAGTGGGTCAATGCTAATAAAATAATCCCTGGTCTAATAATATGTTCATATATTCTTACAAGTTTTAGGGCTGATGGAAGAATAGTAGGAGGATCTCATTGAAGTGATATTCTAATCTAACACAGAGGAACTGAAAATCAGAACCCTGGAATTAGGTCTTTGTTCACTCAAGGTAGACAGCTCCTGACAAGATTGAGACCAGCATGACGCTGGTTGCTAGATGGAGGGATTGGCCGTAAACAAATCCCACTTACCTTATTGTCATTCATTACATGTCAGATTTTAAATTCTTGTTTCCAAAATAATTACTTCATGCTAAATGTCTTCCATCTAGTGAACGAAGGGAAGGATGGATGAGTGAATGGATGAGTAATAAATAAGTGATGAAAATAAATAACTAGGATAGAATAGGAATCATGAAACGACATTCTCTGCTATGTTTTAAAAAGTAGACCATTGTTGGGATCCCTGGGTGGCTCAGCGATTGAGTGTCTGCCTTTGGCTCAGGGCATGATCCTGGAGTCCCGGGATCGAGTCCCACATGGGGCTCCCTGCATGGAGTCTGCTTTTCCCTCTGCCTGTGTCTCTGCCTCTCTCTCTCTGTATCTCTCATGAATAAATAAATAAATTCTTTAAAAAAAATATACCATTGTTTCACTCAATTTGAATCTGACCATAATGAATTATGCATTTTAAAGAGAAATTATCTTTATAATTCTACTCTTTGTATATGATCATTTTAGTAAAAAAATAATATGTGGTAACACTTTAAAATATTACTGGATTAAGTTTTGTAAAAGTTCACAAAAGGAGCACTGAGTGACATGGAAATTATATCTGCTCAAGGACTTAGAGCTCAAAAGCAACTTGGCTAATGCTGAAAGGAATGGTGCTCTGGGGGAACAAAAGAATTCTAATAAAAATGGAAATGATGACCTACTACATTCCTATGCTTCTTCAGGCTACCGATCATCCTGCCATTGTATGCATCATCACTTTGCCATTTATCATGGTAGGGTAGGCTGGAGAACATTTTCAAAAGACTAACAACTCCTGATACTGAGAAAGTTATAAGCCTTATTTGCAAAACTTCTCCTTCATCTGCAAAGCATACTGGCATTTTTCCATGAGGCAGGCATACAAGCAACACTGTGTGCTATAGTTTTATTTCTCTGATAAAAATATGTGCCCCTTGCCCAATCTAAAACATGTAAAATTTAACTTCTATAACTTTCTTTTTTAAAGATTTTATTTATTCATTCATGGAGACACACACATACACACACACACAGAGAGAGAGAGAGAGAGAGAGGTAGAGACACAGACATAGAGAGAAGTAGGCTCCATGCAGGGACCCCAACGTGGGACTCCATCCCGGGACTCCAGGATCAGGCCCTGGGCTGAAGGCGGTGCTACACTGCTGAGCCACCCAGGCTGCCAAATAACTTTTTTTTTTTTCTGTAATAAAGAGAAAATTAATGTAATTAGAACATTGGTAGTTAATGATGATGGGTTTTGTTTATAATTTTGGAAAAAAAAACATGAGCTATGAACTCTACCAATTATTTGCACACTAAAAGATTTTTAAGAAATTACATCTTAACACGTCAGGGTGCCTGATTTTCAGAAATGAAATGTGAGATTTTAAATTCTGTTCCTTATTTTCTCAATGTGAGGAAATTATTGAGTACAAGTTAGTTAGGATTTCCATTTTGGAATGAATTTGTGTTAGTAAAAGTTATCTTGGTCACTAGTTGTTTTGTGCTTACCGTATAAGCCTTTAACTGGTTAAGAGGGGTGTGATATAAGCACCACTTTTATGACAGAAATTATATTTTTAAAAATTGGTACTTTTAAAGCCTCTAAATGTTTTTCACAGCTTGGCCAGCCTCATGTCTAATTGTATATAAGCAGAGTTACTAGTGGCGAACACTGAGGGATTTAAAGGGCTCTATAGGGAGCTTCACTAATGCCTACATTCATATCATTCATAATTAATGTGGAATCTCAAAGAATATTCAACATGTCAAATTTGTTTTATTTTTTAAATTTTATTTATTTATTCATTCATGAGAGACACACAGGGGTGGGGCAGAGACACAGGCAGAGGGAGAAGCAGGCTCCATGCAGGGAGCCCCATGTGGGACTCCTTCCTGAGTCTCCAGGATCACGCCCTGGGCTGAAGGTGGCGCTAAACTGCTGAGCCACCCAGGCTGCCCAACATGTCAAATTTGTAACAATTTTGTATGAATAATGGTATAAAACTATTTAGCTCTATGTCTGAAGATGGTTGGGAGTTATACTGAAAGCTCCACCTAAAACACAAGCAATAGAAAGGTTACCAGACAAGAAAAAGAGGAAGACAGGTTTGATGAGAAAAGTAACTCTGAAAAAGTGTAAGAGAAAACTCCATTAAAAAAAAAAAAAAATATATATATATATATATAAATGTAAAACTAAAATATGTACACACATGTACATGTATATGATTTTAAAGTATTATATATTTGGATTTCCTTATCATATTAATTAATTAGATCTATTATTGAACAAGAGATAAGTAAGACCAGAAATTTTAATTTGAACTTCAGATTTTGTTGCTAAAAGTAAAATGGTTCCTTCCATTTTTATTATGAACGTCAAGATTCTGTACTAAAATTTCCAGGCAGAAAATAAAAAAGGAAAACATAAATGACTGTAATTTCAGTTTATTAGACATTTACTGTAAGTGTTATGTGAAATGTTAGGGCCAGGTATGTTTGTGTTTAAATTCCAAATTTTTTTGGTCTCTTTTATGTCCCCAACAATTTTATCTTGAAAGGAAAAAAAAAAACTTAAGTCTTAAAAACCGTCTTTCTTCCAGTTGATGATGTACATGCCTTTTCATTCACTTAATAGTGTTTCATGAATACCAGAAGTCTTACTTTTGATGAAGTCCACTTTACCAGTTTGCATAAACTACAGATTTTAATATGTTATATGTTCAATTTAATTAAATTTAAAACTCTTTCTAATATCTCTTGAGTTTCCTTTTTGATTCATGGATGAAAGCGTGTTTATTTAGTTTATTTAGAAATGTTTTTTTCTGTTTCCCTATACTTGACAACTTTTCAGTGATATTTCTGTGATTTCTTTCTAATTTCTAATGTTATGTCTAATTTAATCACATTGTGACCAAGTACATTTTATGTCTTGAATCCTCTCGAATTAATCGAGGCTTATTTTATGTTTCAGAATATGGTAATCTTCCACATGCACTTGGAAAAAAAATTTTTTTTTTTTTTTGCTTTTGTTTCTTGGTATCTCTTGCAATGTCAATTAGGCCAGGTTGTTTAAAAGTGTTAAGTCTTCCGTAAACTTATGGATTTTTTGCTTGTTTGTTCTATGTATTATTGAGAGAAAGTTATCAAAATTTCCAACTACAATTTTCGATTTGCTGATTTCTCCTTGTAATTTTATCAGATTTTGCCTCGTGTTTTGAAGCTTTGTTGGTATGGACATAAATGTTAAAATTACTATAACATTTTAATGAGTTGAGTACTTCATCATTATTCAATGAGCTTCTTTATCCCTGGTGATATTTTGTTTTCTCTCTGAAATCTACTATATCTAATATTAATCAAGCCAGTTCAGCTTTGTTAGTTTTAGCATGGTAAATCTTTTACTTTAATCTATTTGTATTTTCAGACTTAAGGTGTATTTTGGTAGGCATGTAAAGCTAGAATATTGCTTCTCAGCTATTCTGGCAATGTCTGATTTCTAAATGGGGTGTTTTGATCATTTACATTTAGTATGATTATTACTGTGGTTATGCTTAAATCTAATTTGTTTTTATCATGCCTTCTTTTATTTCATTTTTCATTTTTTTCTTCCTTTACGGACAAGTTGAGTATTTGGTTTTCTTTTTTTAACTCATTCACAGGCTTACTCATTATAATTCCTTGTTGTATCAGTTGTTGATTTACAGTTGGAAATATACATCTCTGGCTTTTCTTAGCCTACCAGTAAGTTATATTATACCATGTCACATATAGAAAAAAACCTTACAATAGTATGCTTTCATTCCTCCCCCACCTCACAACTTCTGTGTTATTATCATACATTTTACTCATACATATGCAAAGACTGTATAATTATTGATTTTGTTTAAGCAACAATTCTGTTCTAAGAGCTTTAAATTATCAGAAGGGAAAATCATGATAGGCTCTGTATTTATTGTTTCCAGTGGGTTTTATGTCTTTATGAAGATACGTATTTCCATCTGTCACTATCTTTAACCTGAACATTCAGGGAACCTGAATTTCCCTGAACATTTCTCGTAAAGTGGGTCTGATCCAGAAAAAGTACAAGTGGTTTTTACAGAAATAATTGGAAATGACTCCTAGAAGTTGAGTTGTTGATTTAAATGATGTACATTATTTTAGTAAAATTTCACTGACATTCATAAAGGAAGTGAAACATAAGTGCATGACTTCATAAATTTCCACAAAATAAACACTCCCAGGTAATCACATAGATCAAGAAAAATAACACTATAAGCAGCTCTAAGAACTCCTCGTGATTCTTCCAATCATTATACCCCACAAGGTTAACTAATTTCCTGACATCTAATATCATACTTCTTTTATATATGTTTTACAAATATTATGTGAGTAAATGCATGTAGTAAATGTACATCATTGCCTGGTTATTATTTGTGTTTTATTTTGGTTAGAGAGATTCACCCATGTTTCCTGTGTATCATGTCATGTTCATTTGTATTGTGCCTATTTCCATTAATGTATCTTATTCCAATATATCACTATGGCAAAACTGAGTTATCCATAAACCATAGATGAACATTTGACTACTTTACAGTTTTGTTTTTTTTTTTTTTTTTTTTTTTTTTTGCTATTTACAAGAGTGGTTTTTGTGAACATTCTTTTTCATGTCCTTTGGTAAATATATAAACAAATTTTGATTTAGCATATGTCAAGAAGGGAAATTCCTTGGGCCATGTATGTTCACATAGTAGAACTTTGTAGATGTTGCCAAACAGTTATCCAAACTAATTGATAAAATTTACTCTCTCAAGGGACGCCTAGGTGGCTCAGCAGTTGAGCGCCTGCCTTCAGCCCAGGGCACATCCTGGAGTCTGCATGGAGCCTGTTTCTCTCTCTGCCTATGTCTGCCTCTCTCTGTGTGTCTCTCATGAATAAATAAATAAAATATTTTTAAAAATTTACTCTCTGAAAAGTGCTGTAAGAAATTTCCAATTCATGCACATCCTCAGAAACTTAATTTGTATCACTTATACAAATTTAATTGAATATTTTGATATTCAATCAGAAATTATTACTTATGCATAAAAAAACATGTTCATTGTTTGCATATGCATGTACAATTGAATATTGAAAATAAAATCCAACAAATAATTGAGCAATAATTGAAAAATAAGCAATACCTCTCTACACTGAGGTTTCACATTTGCCATAATCAGGGATTATTAGTGGATCAGGGATGGTTACTGGATGGATCGCTGTTGTAACTTATATCTTCCATTGGATAGTTTCTCAACTCATTGGCAAATAACACATTATAATAAGTTTACAATATGATTTTATATATGTAGCTTAAGTTTCACATATACTTGAAGGTGGGACTACTGTCTTTCTGCTTGATATACGTACTGTTCTTCTAAGCATTGTGATATGACAGGAACTTACTAACATCTTTTCAATCTGGTCTAAGAGTGGTTGCCCTTCATTTGCTTTTCAATCCTTTTTATCATTTTTGCATGCCTAATCATTTTTGTTTGAATGAAAGATGTGCATATACATTTTATAAAGACTCTAAGTGGCATTCATTGAGAGAGGACTCACCATGTTATATGTTAAGTAAATATTACCTTAAATTAGTCAGAAATAGAGCTGTGCCATTTGGATTATATAGTCCAGTACTGTTCTCTTTAATTCTGGTTTGCATGCCATTATTTTGTGTCTAGGATTACACACTTCAACTGAGATCTGATTTTCTGTGGCCCTTTTTGCAATCAAGTTCCAACCTCTGTTTTCTGTTTTCTCACTCCCAAAAGCTGCTTGATAACATTTAGTCTGTTTTCAGAGGTGTTTACTTTAGCTGTTCGCTGCTAACCTTCCTATTTTCAGGATTTGGTAGATTTCTTTAGGGGAAATAGCTGTGGGTTTTGTACATAAGCAGCCATTCAACTTCTTACTCTGACATCAAGAAACAACCAAAAGTCCTGTCAGCTTTCTTGTCCTCCAGCAGCAGTCCGGTACCAAGCAAAGCACACATTTCTCAACCTCTTGCATTTTCCATATTTCACACATTTTTATGAAAGAAAGGGTTGCATTTTCTTCACTATGTGTTTCAGGATCTTACTGCTTTCACACTTCTTGTATATCTTTAATAAGAGGATTTTAATATTTTATCTAACTTTTTTATTGTTTCCAGGGTAGTATTGGAATGCCACAAGCTATTATTCCTATCATAACTTATATTGCTGACAGATGTACTAACAGATTGCATTTGGAGAATGGATGTACAATTCATATTTTCTCCAGCATTATTTAATAGTGTCCTTTTTTACTGCATCAAAATTAGCAGAAGTTTGTTTTGTTTTGTTTTTCTTTTAATTGTTCTCATGACATGATTGAAGATGGATTTCATATAGCTACAATTTATTTATATCATACTGGACTCAATTGGTGCATAATTTTATGGTGACAACAGGTTCCTATTCAGTCAAGATTCATATCAGGGAATCCTGAAATACTTTTTTTTTCTGAAATACTTTTATAAGTATAATTTACATACATTAGTCATAAGAAAAATCTTGTTTAGTTTTAATAATATCACATTTTGGAGATTCATTAGGAGATAATGATAAGGTCAATGTTTTGACTAGAAAAGAGGTAAAATAATAATTCAGAAAAACTTCAACCATTTAGAATCTTTGAGAAACTAGGTACAATTAAATTAATAAGAATCTGAATTCAGAATCATATATTATTTCCACATACATTAGAGTAATAAAATGTAGCTGGCTTTTCAAAATTCTTTATTATCCTCACAACAACTTTCCATAAAACATAGTGTAAAACATACGTAAGCAAGACTTTTCTATCTAAACGTTTATTTGTAGTTTCATTGGTAGTATAATAGAAATTTTTTTGGACTTAGAATGTAATCCAATGCATAGCATTGCTGAATTATTGGAATAGGGTTTTATTTGTTTGCACTGAGATATGTCTGGGAGCAATTACCCAACTCATAGTTTATGGAGCCTTTCAGTTGACCAAAATAATAAGTGTTCTGAAAAATATAATATCCTCGACCCTTAATTTTTTTTTTGCTTGTTTCTGAGTTTGAATACTATGTTATAGGCAAGTTTTTCATTAAATCTGCAGTCACTACGACCAAAGTTTCTGATCTTTCCTTGAGTTCTTTTTAAAACTGTTTTCTGCTCAATGCGACTTTACTTCAGGTTTAGAAGTGATTTTTCTGTGTCATACAGAGATTTTTACACTTTCTTTCTTATTAAGACTGACAAGTTACCAGGAAAGTTATGGCAACCAAACAAAAATATCACTCTGTTTACTTTAGAGAGTTATTTTTCTTTGATCTTTTTGGATGATGTACTTGAATTTATTTCTGTTCCACACCTGAGAATTTGCTCATCTGATATTATTTTTTGAGGGTTTTTTTTTCTTCATCTGCTCATTTCATTGCTGTTACCACAAATATAGCATGACTTTCAGAGTTTTCCCATTTACTTTACACCTTTGCAAAGGGATTTTTGTCCTAAGAAAAACCTTTGGGAAATATTAAATATTAAGTTATGATGTATCACATTTTAATACATTTAAGAAATCTGATTTTTTTCATTTTTATACTTGATGTTACACAATTGGAAGTATATTTTTTACTGAATCATAATTTTACTGAGACTGAGTTACTTAAGTTAACTGTCATTCAAAATGTTATATAATACCCTACAGGTTACTCAGTAGACATTATAAATAATATAGTTAATTTTGTTAGTGATCTTTAAAAAACCTTGAAATCTTATTTTATTGTGGCTTCAACTACAGCATGGTTCAGTCTTATAAATAGCAGTTTATATTAAAGTAGTATATGTTTTCTTAAAATACTGATTTTTCAAATGTTATTAAACCATGAGTATTCTTTTATAGAGAAGCATGCCACTAATTCAAGATATAGATGTAGTTTGTCCAACAGTGTCCTCAATGAATACACTTAGGTGCTCTTTATTTTCAATTATATATTCCAGAAACTTTTGTATTTTCCAAAAAATGTAGTTACTAGGAAATCAGATGATGCATAATAATGACATATTATTTGTATTATTATTAAAAATTCTGTATACAAGTGGGTTCATTTTGCAAACATTAATTGAACAATCATATATGTGGAGCTCTGCTATGCACTCTCCATTAGAAGTTTGTTAACTACTAGTAGCCACTTTAACTAGTTAATACACTGGGTAAGGAGAAAATAAAGTAATCCATGAATATACAATACTCTCAACTGGATGAGAGCAACTTAGAAATATGCACTGACACTACAGGGAGCAAAGAAGAACCAAAGAAAATAAAGTTATAACAACAGCAACTACATAACAACACAATGAGAACAACAGCAATAATCAAGGCTGGTTTTCCAAATCATATAACTGTTTTTAAAAACTTCTGATTCTGTTAGGAACTGCATTTAATAATAGAGATGCTGGCCTATAATGTTTACAGTAAAAATTCAGATCTATAAGATGATATTTTGATAAAATAGGTCTAGCATAATTGCTAATTTTAATTTTATGACTAACATACTTAATATTGACAAAACTATGTTTTTTTGCAACTGGCATTTCTATACATTTAAATATACATTTTATATAGAAGATATTTTGCAATATTGCCTGTTATTTACTTAAATTTGGGAGACAAATTTACAAGTGGATATTCTCATTTTGCAAATAGCAAAATGCAATGGTAAAATTAATTTCCTAGGTACAATTGAAAGAAAAGCATAACCAAGATTTGCATCACTATGAAGTTCTCTGCTCTCTTGACAGTTCATCTTGCTGCTCTATCAAAAAATAAGATAAAATGGGCAGCCTGGGTGGCCCAGCGGTTTAGCGCTGCCTTCAGCCTAGGGCATGTTCCTGGAGACCACGTCAGGCTCCCTGCATGGAGCCTGCTTCTCCCTCTGCCTGTGTCTCTGCCTCTCTCTCTATCTCTCTGTGTCTCTCATGAATAAATAAATAAAATCTTAAAAAAATAAGATAAACTGATTTATTACATGGTCAAAAGATGTGCTTCCCTAATCGATGATAAAATTTAGTGGCAGCCTTATATTTAGACAGAGAAATTAGACATTGTAGGAACCCACAACTTCCAACTACTTAACTTCCACAGCAGGAAGTAACAATTAGCATTCACTCTATGACATTAGAAATTGAAATGCTCCTGGGATAGCTAATGCTATTTATTCTAAGGAGCATATGGTTCCTAGTGTTTGTAGTACTGTTGGATAAATCTTCTTTTTTTGGTCTGCTTTTTTACTGATACCCTATACAACACCTTTTGTGGCAATAGACAGATGGACTTATGCTGAAATTCTGGACACCTGTCACAGGCACAAATGTTAAATTGTCAAAAACTTAGATGAACTTCAGGACTACAGATTCTCTAGTCTAGTAACTCTTGTTGACTTCTCATTAAAATACCCTTGAAAACTTGCCAAAATGAAAACAAATATTTTTTTTTCCCACAAAGTAGAAATAAGGGTCCGACATGCTGCAATATGGGAATAATTGTCACATAATACAGTGTTACTGGAATAAGCAAAACAATAAATGAGATAAAGGCACATATTTTGCATTTAGTATCGGAAAGGAGAAAAACACATGATGAGAAAGTTAAGAAACAGACACTTCACATCCCTTTCCTATTGCCTTGGGTTTGGAAGTGCAAAACTTACATTTACTTGAATCCAGTTTACTTGTTTTATAAGAATAGATTTCTGACTCACCAGAATAATTTATCATAGCCCAAATTCTTCTTGAGTGTCTATTTAGAGAATACAAGTGCCAATCTCTACCATGTCAGCAACTAAAACAAAATCTACGATTATACATTATAGCAAGAGTGGAAACTAAAAGATTCCTGGAAGCTGTATACTTTTTTGGATAGTTGTTCTGCTGTCCTATATCTAAGCTATGAAGAATAATTGCAAGTGGTCCTCAAAATCTGGGAAACAAGTAATGGAACAAGAGATGCTCCCATGATGTCCAAGTTTTTTTTTTTTTTTAATCTTTTTTTTTTTTTTAATTTTATGGTAGTCACACAGAGAGAGAGAGAGAGAGGCAGAGACATAGGCAGAGGGAGAAGCAGGCTCCATGCACCAGGAGCCCGACGTGGGATTCGATCCCGGGTCTCCAGGATCGCGCCCTGGGCCAAAGGCAGGCGCCAAACCGCTGCGCCACCCAGGGATCCCGATGTCCAAGTTTAAAAGTGCAGTAAGTTAACTCTAGATATCTGGTAAGGGTGGCACATAATAATATTGGATCTGGTTTGAGATAAGCAGAATCCTCTTAGAGAAATGACATGATCAGAAGGGAATTAATTATTGTGCACCAAGTTGGAAAAACGTCTCTTATAATTAAGTAAGCATAGAGAGAAAATAGACAGAGGCCATGTTTTGCATCAATAAAACATTTAAAAATGGAAAGAGAACACAAATTTTAGGATTTTTAGAGAAGGTCTTTCTCTGAATACTATTACAATCAGAAACCAAATAAAGCAATGGAAAGTTTTCTGGTTTTTCCTCTTTGCTAAAATTCTCCATGGTGTCCCTGTAATTAAGAATTCATTATAATGTAGAACAGATTGAAAGGCAAAAGAAAATCCTGATAAAAAAATGAGAAGAAATAATAATAAGAAAAACCAGCAGAGTCTAAAATTTTAGTAGCATGACTGAATTCATTGTTACAAATCAATAGAAACTTAAGTCCAGGAAAAGTGTAATCTGTATTTCAAAGGTCAAATAAAAGATGTTCTGTAACACTTAATAGAAAATGAAAATGTGGTCAAAATTATGACTGATGATAATTGATATGTATATACAAAACAGAAATCTAATTTTTGAGTAAAAGGTATTAACATATTTATATTGAGCAAAAGATGGGGTAATAATAATTAGAATTTTTATTGGAGAAAAATAAAATAATGAGCTGAAAAGGCAAACAACAGGCGAAGGAAAATTAGTTGAAATGCAAATGACAACAAAATTACCAGTATCTCTAATCTGTACCATTCTTATCTACATGTCTTAAACAGTTACTTAAATTTCCCCTGAAACAAAAATATCAAAGCATGAGTATAATTCAGAAAGTAAGATGATAGCATCAAGAAAGTAAAAAAAAAATATATCTAGTAAAGTAAGTGCAGCCTAAAACAAAATTAAGATAGTATTTTTTATTAGTAACAGTGCAAATATTGAAATACAATGATAATATTCAATTAAAATCTTTAGGTTCCTACTAAGAATGAGAGCACATTGAATTTGGTTGTTCTCAAAGATGCTTACAAGATGAATGGCATATTTAGGAGAAGTGCAGGAATGAGGGAAGAATCCTGGAGAAGGAAGCAGAAGGCCGTTACCACAGTTTTGAAGAGGTTATATAAAAAAATGAGAGAGAGAGATTATCTGGCTGTGTGTATGTTAGAGTTTTTAAGCTGAAGTGGACCACCTGAAAGAAGCTTTGCCTTTTGACTAAGGTACACATGATTTAGCAAATAGGGGAAGCTTGCCTGAAGGAATGAGAGAGAATACTTAACCCACTCAATTCCCTATCCTAGGTTTTAACAGCAGCTTTTACTACTTTTCAGTCCATTTCTACAAGCCCATTTACAATGTAACCCATATGTTTATGTGTTTTGAGTTCAGCAGGAAAGAAAGCTTTGCAACAGATTCCAACGGTCTGGCAAAGTGTTGTGACACTGGGGCATGGGATGTACCAGATGGTGGATGAAGTGCCTCTGACAAAGGAACGCTATAGGCAAATTATTATGCATACCCCAAGGATTTTGAAGCAAATATAGGCCATCTGATGCAGAAATTTGAGGGGTTTTTTTTGAAAAATAACTCTGCATTAATACTGTGCCTGGTAGAGATTGTTTTGGTACGGACCTCCGGAATACCAAGACCTGATGTCTGAGCCATCAAGCCATAAACTGAAGTGCTTTAGCAGCACTCTGTTGTCAAGTTAAAATTGTGAATAAGAGGTTATAGAAGAGAGCAGATATTGGAGATAGAACTACATTGCATAAGGAAGTGTCTCATTTCTCAAATGTTCATGGAACATCCTCTGTGATTGCTTAAGGAAGCAAATGAAATCAGATCTTGTTTACAGATAGTGCTAATAAGCATGCTGGTACCCTGTGAAAGTGAGCAGCTGCAAGAAAATCCTCCAAATGGGGTAAACTTTATATGCTTGATTGCTGACTTATCTAGAGGGAGAGATGAGAAGTATAAGTCTATACCGAATCATGAAATGTGGTTAATAGTTTGATAAATGGCCAAGGACTTGGAAAGAACAAGATTGGAAATTTGACGACAAGGAAGTCCTGGGAAGAACTATGTTCACCACCATCTGGCAACTTGAGGTTGTTTCCCCTCAAAAATGCACAACAAAGTAACTCATAGACAAAGGAGTTTCTCCAATATCAGATGATCAAGATAATCTATTCTGCGGGTGTCAGTAATCTTCCCCAGATACTCGTTTCTTTGCTAATGAAGTCATTACAGTATCTTGATGACAATAACAAGGAGATCCTGTGTGAATTCAACAATAGTTTCCATTCAACAAGGGTGCTGCGCTGGTCATAGCTAACGGAAAACTCTCAATGAGTCCCTTATATGGCACAATTCCCCAGGGGAAACAGCAAGTCACAAGAAAGCAAGTTGATAAAATTGAACCATTTCCATCATGACATTTTTACTTTTATCAGAAGATGCTTACCTTTCCACGTATGTATGTACTTATGTATTTTATTTAAATTCAATTTGCTAAAGTATAATATAAAACCTAGGAGATAGTTACCTTTTTAAATATTTTAGAATTAATAGTTAACATTTGCTTGGTTAACATTAGTCAACATTACATTCTCCGATGTAAATTGGACATGTACAATTTAATATTTTCAGTATATTCATATGGTTGTTCAGTCATAATCGAAATTTTAGAGCCCTTTACATTCCCAGCAGCAGTGGTCAGTGGTTATAATTTTTGCATATCCTCATCAACAATTGTTATTTTCCATATTTTTATTATAGCCATCCAGTGAATGTGAAATGGAATCTCATTATGATTTTGATTTGCATTTTCCTAGTAATTAATAGTGAGCATCTTTTTATGTGCTTATTGGCCATTTGACAATTCTTTTTGGAAATATGTCTATTCCAATATTTTAACTATTTCTAAAATTGGATCAAAATTTCTCTTTATATTCTGAAAACAATTTATTCATTAGGTATGTAATTGGAAAATATTTCCTCCCATTCTGTGGTTTGTCTTTTACTTTCTTGCTATTTAAAAGTATTTTAAAAACTTAATAAAACCAAAATTAGATTTTTCCTTTGTTTGTTGTGTGATAGATGTCATACATAAGAAACCAGTGCCAAATCTCAAGTCATCTTTATTTGTCCCAATTTATTTTAAGGGTTTCATATTTTTAGCTCTTATATTTAGGTCTTCAATATATTCTGATTCAATTTTGCATATGGTATGAGGTACAAATCCAACTTCATTTTTTTGCATGTGGCTAATCAGTTATATCAGTATCATTTATTGAAATGACTCCTTGTCCCTATTTATTTATTTATTTATTTTTGTCCTTTTTTTTTGTCCCTATTTAGTTGTCTCATCATGCTTTTCAAGAATCCATTGATCATAAATACATGTGTTTATTTCTAATGTGTTTATTTCTAATTTCTAGTCACTCATTTATATGTCTGTCCTTAAACTAGTATCACAAATCTGGATTATTGTAGCTTGGTAATAAATTTTGAAATTAGAAAGTGTAAATCCTTTTTTTTTTTTTCCTCTCTTCATGATTGTTTTGGCAATGCTGGATCTCTTGTACTTCTAGAAGAATTTTAGAATCAAGTTGTAAATTTATGAAGAAAAAAAGCTTGGATTTTGATATAAGGATTGAATTTGTAGATCAATTTAAGGAATAGTGCAGTTTAAAAAATACATTAATTTTCTGAGTCATTAACATGGCATGTTAAACCTCTACACATTTTAGATAATTTGTTTATTGAGTAACTTGCCTGAACTGATTCTGCAAAGGCTATATCCCTTTACTGTATAGCCTTTTATGTCTCTGCTCAGATTTCTCCTCTTTTCATGTGTATATCTAGAATTTGTCCCAGGTTGGTATAAGAAACTAATTAGTCAAATTTTGTGCTTAAGCCCTCTTAACTAGTTTGATTTTACTCTTCTTTTTAAAGAGTTTATTTATTTATTCATGAGGGACACTGAGAGAGAGACTGAAACATAGGCAGAGGGAGAAGCAGGCTTCCTGTGGACAACCTGATACAGGACTTGATCTGATCCTGGGACTCTGGGATCATGACCTGAGCCAAAGTCAGACAGATGTCCAACCCCTGGGCCACCCAGGTGCACTTATTTTACTCTTTATCACTGGATGTACAGGTTGGTTGGAGGATGCTGCCACTAAACAAGGTGTTTGTGAGTTTTCTTTATCCCTTAAGTTCCACTGTGGATCTCTAACTTGGAAGTTTCCTCTTTTCACTCCTTAGGTGATACATGAGTATGCACACAATCTTTCAGACATCCAAGGAGAATTATTATTTTGTTTTTAAGCCCGTATTCTTAGGAGTCACTCTCTGATCAAAATAGCTTATTGTTTAATGTTAGATCAGTCTCTTTCTGCCCCTTTGGCCAGTCGGTCAGCCCCATGTTAATTGATTTCATGTGTCTTGAAGAATGCTCTCAAGTTGGCCTCACATTATGCTTTGGTTGCCCCTGAGTACGTGCAGGCTAACATATATGCACAGCTTTTCTGAAACCTAGAGTTAACTATGATCCCAGGAAGGAAGGCTTTTTTGTTGTTGTTGTTTGTGTCTTCCATGGTTCGATGGTTCTTTCTACCAAATTTCTGATAGTTCCATGACACAAGAAATGTAGCCAAGCAAACAGATCCTCTGAATTGCTCTTCATGAAGCCCCTCATAGTTTTTAACAACATCCTTAAGCATGGCATTCTCCATTCTCTGATCCAAATAAAACCAATCTTCTCAAGCAAAGCTCTGGAACTCCTCATCATTACAGTCTGCCATTCTATCATGCAGAATCACTACACCACTAGACCAGAGGTAAAAGCAAGAACCTGCTTTTTTCTAAGATGATACTCTTGCACTTTGAATGGACACTGGGATTTAGGGAATAGCAAAACTTGGCCTTAAAAACCTCTGTCTAATGGGGAAGTAAGCTGAGAAAGGGAGGTATGGAATCCCAATATTCTTTATCTGCTGTGATGAGTAGGGCTCAGTCCTATAAATATGCACTTGACATGGGGAAAGGATATCTGCTCCTTTTAGCCACGCATGCTGGAAATAGAGCCTCATGGAGGGCAAGAAACAATAGCTTGAACCTTTGAGGTGAAACTATAGACCCAGACAGGAGGCTTGGAGGATAGGAGAGCCTTGTATTAACGGCAACATATACCCAGGATAGAGTTTCCATAACATGGAAATGACAGAGGAGGGATGTGAGGTAAGACAGCAGAATATACTTCAAATGCTACAAACTTTTATTATTCTCATCAAGATGTAGTAGATTTTTATATCTGAACATTTTTCCCATTTATTATATGCCCCCCAGACAATTTTCAGAGACTTTTAGAGATAATGCTTTTATATTATTGAACAATTTTGCTATGCTGAGAAAAATATCTTGTTGTTATCCTTACTCTACTATTCCAGAAATCACATATTAAAATATTTTAATTTGAGGACATCTAGGGAATTTAATCAGTTAAGCAACAGGCTCATGGTTTCAGTTCAGGTCATGATCTCAGTGTCATGGGTTAGAGACCCACATCAGGCTGGGTGCTGAACATAGAGTCTGCTTGAGGTTCTCTCCCCCTGTCCTTTCTCTCTCTCCCTTTCTCTCTCTCTTTCTCTCCCACTTTCTAAAATAAATAAAATCTTTAAAAAAATACTTTGATTTTTCTCCCCTTCCCATGGTGTTTCTGCTATAATCCTAATTTATATATTTATAGAATGCTATTTGCTGTCTTCGTATTCCATACATCATTGCTTCTAAAATGAAGGTGCTCCTGAAATAACTCATTATGATTCAAGGCAATAGTATCTGGGCCACAGACTTTACTAGTCTAACTATGAGCCGAAAAGAGTAGATGGTCTGAAAGGACAGTGAGATGACCATTTTGAATGCTTAGTTTAGTCCTAAATGTAATGTATCTGAACCAGTAACAAATAGATGGCACTGTTTATCCTGCAGTCACATATGTGGGCCAGAAAACCAAATGGTAGATATAAGTATGTCTCATTTTACTCCAAATTATCCACTAAAAAATTGCTACACAAACATGTTCTTCTCTTTACATGTAACATACATGTCTGCATGTGTGTGGGTATGTGTTAAATAGAAAATAAATTACCAATCATTTTCTTTCATATTATTTTATTTTCTTATTATTTCATAAATGTGTATATAGTACCTGACCAAATATTTCACTAATTACATATTTAATAAACAGAATAGCTCACTGACATTTTGAAAGAGTTAGAAGAGGAGTAAATATCAAAAAATATAAAGTGAGGGCAGCCCGGTGGCTCAGCCGTTTAGCGCCGCCTTCAGCCCAGGGCCTGATCTTGGATTCCCGAGATCAAGTCCCACCTCGGGCTCCCTGCATGGAGCCTGCTTCTCCCTCTGCCTGTGTCTCTGCCTCTCTCTCTCTCTGTGTTTCTCATGAATAAATAAATAAACTATTAAAAAATATATAGAAAGTGGCACATAAGTTTGTGTCTGACTTTATGACAGGGGAAAGCATGGCTTTGGTGATATGAGACTTATGTTAGGTGGTGATATGCTGTTGTTACTGTTTAAATTAAGAAATCAGATTATATATATATATATATATATAACAACATAATTACACATATATAACATATATAGTATATATTTGTATATATATTCATCTTCTAAAATATGTATAAGGAGTTATTTGTATCTCTTAGTTTCTGAAGCATTGCATGACCCTGTGTTATCTGGTTAACTCATTATCATCTCAGCTTACTTCTATCCAATGCAGAGAGCTCTGGTATAGATTTCTGAGAATCTCTTTAACCTGTGTATTTGGGCTAAAATTTGCCAATAAGAGGAGCTCACAAGATATTTGAAAGGTGGATGGGAAAGGGACAGGGAAACTTATTTTTGAAGATAGGTGTGGTCAGAAAGATGGCCCTAGAGACTTTTCCATGACTTCCTGATGCTCTATCATGATAACTAGAGGTGTCAGATTTTGCAGTTCTCTATTATGAGCTTGTGTTTTGTTATTTTAAATATATTGGTGGTTTCACAGACCTCTGCACTTGTTCCTGTTTCATAACCATAGAGGTGCTATGCTCCTCAGAACTGGTACTAATGCCACTTTCTCATATCCTCCGGCTGTAGTCTTTCAGATCTTCATCCCCCAAGCTCCATCCATGTATGTATAAGCCCTTATTCTTACATTTATCCCCTTTATTCCTCTAACACACGTAGTGGTTAGTTTTTCTGATGAAGCTGAGATTAACATACCACATATGTCCCCTGTAGTAGAAACATGGTCAGTTAATAAAATTCTCACGTACATTTGCAACAATATGGATGGAACCAGAGAGTATTAGGCTAAGTGAAATATATCAGCTGAAGAAAGACAAACACCATATGATTTCACTCATGTATATTTAATAAACAAAACAAACGAATAAAGGAAAAAAGAGACAAATCAAGAAACAGACTCTTAACTATAGAGAACAAATTGATGGCTATGAGAGGGGAAATGGGTGGTGGAATGGGTGAAATAAGTGTGTAATTATCCAGATGAGTACTGAGTAATGTATAGAGTTGTTGAAACATGATATTATACACCCAAAACTAATAAAACACTGTATGCTCACTATACTGGAATTAAAATTAAAAACTTAATAAAATTTTTAAAAATTCTCATGAATAGCTAAATTTATTATTATTAAATGTTTGTATAATACATTGATAAATTAGAAAATCAGTTCATGTAAGTTGCATATATTTTTTAACAGAATATAATGTAAGTTGCCATTTAATTTAATGAAAAATATTTGCCAAACTAATCATATTAGGCTCCCTTTCACAACTGATTGGGCACTCTTGAATTCCACATGTTTGCTTTCTCCTATAGCCCTCTCCAGTGAAAAGGAGTGAGGAGCTGGGAATGATTGAATTCACAGAAGTTGTATTAATTATACATATTATAATAACAACATTTAATAATTAAACTTGTTCTTTTGTATTAAGGCTCAGACTTGTGGATTTACATAGAGAGATATGTAAAGCTTTAAGTTTTGACAATTTTTCCCCTAGAATTCTCATGTCAAATAATGGTCCATTCAAAGAGATTCTGACCCTTTAGAATGGAGGCAAAGCAGTGGAAACAATGCCAATTCACATTGCTGAGGAACTGCTACAAAATGGGATCAAGATGACTTGTAAAACCTCACGTGCCCAGAAGTGTGGCAAATGGATCTCGACCAATAGCTTGGCGAGACCCTTATTATTAGCATGTCAGTAACATGATTCTCCCCACATTCGGGCCCCTTAATTCTTTCATATTTGCCACAACGTCATCGATACAAATTAATACACTTTAACTTAATAATTTATTATTAGCAATAATTAATATTTTATTAACAAATTAATAAACCACATTTACTTGAGGCATTTTTTTTTCAAATAATCCAGTGTAAATCCTTTGCCAGACATCATGAGAAAAAGCAGGAGTGTAAATTCTTGCACATTCCAGTGGACATCCTGTTAGTTGTCAGACACCTAAGTTTGCTTATAAAGTCTGAGAGTAAATCAGTGATAATCAAGGAGCCTGGGAGACTAGACTAATCTAGCCAGGATGATTTCTAAGCATACTAAATATATAAACTGCCTTTCAGGTCTGTATTCTTGGATTTTACAGGGTGTACTTTGAGATCAATTTTTTTAAAAAGGCAATAGTAAATCTGTTTATATACAAGTCTCAGCTGACTGTACCCAATTTATTACCAGGCCCACATAAGTCACTTACTCGAGTGTGCCAGTTGTATAAAAATATAGTAAAGTGAAAACTTGTGGGGATTACAGATGACTGAAGAAATTCTCAGACATGGTGCATTGTTTGGTGTTGTCGATGGGTGAACACACTACAAAATGTGACTTTTATCCAGGATAATCATCAGTCAAGAGCAGTTATATTCCATTCTACAAGAGTAGAACTGTTTGAAGCATTTCCACTCTCACAATATGATATTTATTTTCAGGCAACCCTCTTAAAAAATTCACTAGAGAACTGAAACAACTAAAACATTCCTCCTTAGGCAAACTCAGTAACCTGGAAGCTTTATACCTTCTAGCACAATTCTGAGCAAACTTCAAAATTATCATCTGTGTGCTGGTGAAACATTGTTGGGAGTACTAAACAGGATTATGAATAATATAAGTAAGTAACAGTTGGGCTTGGTGTTTTTGAGTTACTATTTGTTTCCTGAAGACTTTAGAACAATTTCTCAACTCAAAGTCTTCAGCTCAAGACTAATTTATTTACTGGTTATTTTTACAGATCAGAACAGTGACCGATATGTTTTTTCCTCTTGCACTTAATTTGGAACATAGATAATGTGTTTGTTGTGCATGATATTTATGTTGCTAACAAGCATTTTCTTATTTCCAATTTCATTAGCCTGGAATGCTCCCTTCCACTTTGTCTGTTTTTAACAAAGTGTGATTAATGCGGTTAAATAAAATGTGAGTGTGATTATCTCAGATTTAAAAGGTTTCCCTTCTAACTGAGATCATTATTTGGATGTCAAATAAGCATCTGAAACTTAACCATGTTCAAAATTAAAGTCTTTTCATCCACCTCCTCCTATTTATGTGATATATCTTACTTTCACGGTTTTAGCTATTGTTATTATTAGAAATTAAAATGTAACAATAGTTCAAAACCTTGGCGTACTTTTTACTTTTTCTTTCTTACACATTTATAATTCAATTTGTCAGCGAATCTGGTGTGCTGTAGATTCAAAATAATTGGCCATCATCACTGGCACTGCATAGATCTGGTCCAAGTCCCCATCATCTCTCACCTGCATTGTTAATGGTCTCCTCACTGGTCTTCTTACACCGGCATTACCCACCTTCACTCTAGCCTCAATACAACTTCAGTGATCCTGTCAAAGTGTTTTGCACTCTTTTGTACTAAAGCCAGCAAAGCTTCACATTTCCCATAGAGAAAAGTCAGATTTCATATAAGTTCCAGTGCAATCTTGCCTATCCTTTCCCGCCATCTTCTTTCCTATTTGACCTCATTCCTTGTTGCTTGATTACAACCACCACTCTTCTTGTGCCATCTTGGCTTCATTGCTGGTTCCTTACATATACCAGATATTCTATTTCCCTAGTGCTTTTGCCCTTAGAATACAATATCTAAAAATTTGCTCCCTCATCTCCATCTAGTTTTTAGTCCAAATTTACGTTTTTTTAATGAAATCTTTTCTCTCCTCCATATTTAATATTAAATAATTCCCACACCCAATATCTCTTTTGAAGTGTTTTAAACTTTCCATATCTGCTTTTTACAGAACACTTATCACTACCTAACATCATTTACATCTTACATTTTTTGTATTATCTTTCTCACTAGTATATAAGATCCATAAGAAGTTGTTATCTGTTTCTTTTGTTCAACAGTATATCCCTAAGGATTGGAAGACTGGCTGGCACAAAATAATGGTAAATTAATATCTATCAATGAATAATTTAATGAAATATATTTTTTTAAAAATCATGGACTCAATGCAATTAAAATGTATTTCCTATTCGATAATGGTATGCAATATTAAGAGCTATTAAAAAGGATACCAAAAGTATACAGTTGGGCAATGTATTGCTACCTACAAAGCATTTCAAAGCACACACCATATGAAACACTAGAGAGGCTCCAGTGTAGTTTGCAGATTTCTTCACTCAAAATTATCTCCCAGTGTTTGAGGTTTTAAAATTATTATCATTATTTTTAAAGATTTTATTTATTTATTCATGAAAGATACACAGAGAGAGAGAGAGAGAGAGAGAGAGAGAGGCAGAGACACAGGCAGAAGGAGAAGCAGGCTCCATGCAGGAAACCTGATGTAGGACTTGATCCCGGGACTCTAGGATCACGCCCTGCGCCGAAGGCAGCTGCTAAACTGCTGAGCCACTCAGGGATCCCTAGTATCATTATTTTTAAAATATTTTTTTTTATTTATTCATGAGAGACACACAGAGAGAGGCACAGACATAGGCAGAAGAGAGGCAGGCTCCCTGCAGGGAGACTGTTGCTGGACTTGATTCTAGGACTCCAGGATCAAGATCTGACCCAAAGGCAGACACTCAAGCACTAAGCCACCCAGGTCCCCCAAGACAATTTTAAAATTGTCTTAAAAATATTCTTGCTTTTCTTTTGGCAAAACTATAGCAGCTACATTATTTTTAGCTATAAAATTAACAGTAAATTTATAATTCTAGTTAGTCATTATTTTCATAAAAGAGTCTTTCTTATGAATACCATGACAAACCTTTGAAGTGTTGATATTTAGTGTAGTCCTTCATCCCTAGGTAGAGTAAAAGGCAACTCATTATAAGGGCACACAATTTAAGATACAAAATTATGCTACACTTAACCACAAAACTGGATATTTTCTAAGTTTTATGGGAAGATAGAATACTTACACCTTGTATGCAACAGAGAAATCTTTCAGTAGAGCAAAAAAACAAGTAGCAGCCTTTGGAGATTATTATAATAGTTTTATTATTTAAAAGCAAGAATAAGAGGCACTGGGTGGCTCAGCGGCTGAGCATCTCCCTTTAGCTCAGGTCATGATACCATGGTCCCGGGATCGAGTCCCTTGCAGGGAGTCTGCTTCTCCCTCTGCTATGTCTCTGCCTCTCTCTCTCTCTCTCTCTCTCTCTCTCCTTCTCTCATGAATAAATGAATAAAACCTTTAAAAAAAAGTAAAAGCAAGAATAGGAGTTTGATGTATCCTAATACAAGTGGTTCTAAATTACTTAAAGCTCTTATCTTAGAGAGCTACTTAAGCAAAGTAACACTGGCTATAAGAAGACAGTTTAAAATAAAAAAGGAAGATAATCCATTTGGTTGGATTCATTGATTGTTTTTACTTTGAAAATTATGTGCTGAAGCAGGCATCAGGCTACTCAAATGTTGCTTCTGATACACAGCTACTATCTACTGCTGTTGAAAAATGCCTTCATCAGCTTTGTAGAGTTTGTGTTCTCTTTCTTGAACTGGGGCAAATCATGCCTCCTTACTGCTTTCCATGTTTCTGTCTTCCATCTTATAATAAGAGAAATCAATAGATTTGAACTTGATACCAAAGAAAATTACATTCAAACCTTGATTTTTCTCTATAATTTTATATAATTTGCATTAAAATAAATATAATTAATGGTGTACTGTAAAGTGCAACATTATATACTTTTTGATACAATAAAATAAAACTTTAAAGAATATTTAAGGATCTCATTTTTAATGTCAATTATCAAGATCAGGACTTTTTGGAGACTGCAAAACAAATTCTAATAGAAAATATTTTCCCTGCTGCCAAAAACTAGCAGTGCTGGATTACTCTCAAGATATGTCACTTTTTCTGGCCTGTTTATAATGTTTATTCTTGGCCTTTAAAACCCTTTTTTATATAAAACTATATAGTTAGTAAGTTCCGTTTCCACAGGGAAAGTAATTTTTCATTACTAATTATAATGCAGAATTTCTGTAAAGTTTCAATAAAAATATCGAGGAATGTAGCAGAAGGTTTTGCTTGTTTGTTTGGTGTAATTTAGAGCAATTCAGAGATGTCTCGGTAGCTCAGTGGTTGAGTGTCTGTCTTCAGCTCAGGGCATGATCCCGGACTCTGAGATTGAGTCCCTGCATTGGGATCCCTGCAAGGAGCCTGCTTCTCCCTCTGCCTGTGTCTCTGCCTCTCTCTCTCCGTGTCTCTCATGAATAAATAAATAACATCTTTTAAAAAAAATAAAAATACAGAAATAAAGCAATTCACATAACATAATTTAACTTCACACAAAATATTATTTTATGACATTGAAATTTAATGTTTATCAACCTAGCTGTTATAATCAGATTTAAATCATCACTTAAAAATACTTTTAGTAGTGAAATAGCATATACATTTGAAAGAAAACATTATTTAAATTATTTTTGTGTATCTCTTCTTTTCCAAAAAGTAAGCCTTTTTTTAGTTATGTATAGTGGTTCTTATAAACTAAGAGCCAAAGATTAGCTGAATCTTAGATGGAACAAGGACCTAGAAAACTATCATAGTGAGAAAATACAGATGCATTGTCTCTTGTCCTCTCCTTTCTGTGAAAATAGGCCTCATTCTTCTTAAATATTGCAAATTGGTGTGGTTTTTTTTTTTTGCTTTTTTATTCATATGATAGGATATGATTGCTCCACTTTTCCTAAATTTATGTAATATAATGCTAGTCATATCAAAAGTGAGTGAAAAGTGTCGATCAAAATTCTGAGTTTCAGAGAAAGAGAATATGATTGCTTCACTTGAATAATGTTTCCAGGGATGGCCAAATTGGCTTGAGGCAGAGAAGTAAAGTTTATAAAATTTACACATGCCTGTCAAGGATTTATCTCCACAGATCCAAAGGCATCAAATTTGATAAATGAGATCTGAGTGTCATATAGCTATTATTAAATTACAAACCAATTTTAATCTTTTGAGATTAAAATCCTGTAGTTCAAAAAGGATACTTTAGGAAAAAAAAGATGGAATTGACATGTTAAATTTCATATGTTCTGTATGTGGCAGGAAGACTTAAAGAATTTTTTGTGTTTCTAGGCCCATGAATCACAGAATTTTGAAATAACAACAATACAACTTCAACAGAAAAACACCCATTCAAAACACAAACAATGAGGATTACGCACTTTGGTGGTATAGATTGGAACCCCGGCTCCAATTTTACTAGTTGTATTCTTATGGACATGTTACAAAACTTTGGGGTTTTTTTTCCCCTAGATATTTTATCCTAAAAGCCAGTTTCTTAAGTCCATAGGCTTTTTGGGAAAATTAACTCATAACATCAGCACCTTGATGGGTTTCTGTAATGTAAAGTACTTTACATGCAAATGGTAAATAAGCAATGATGTTGCTATAGCAAGGAATTTAGCCATACTACATTTTCCCTAACATTTTAAAATATATTTTTTGTTCCTCTGGATAAAAGCATCCACACTCAAAGTGAAATACAAACTAGAAATGTCAAAAATGTAACACAGTGAATACTTTACATGATATCCAATCATCTCATGCTCTTTTTGTTCCTCAGTTTGGCACCAGATTCTCCTCTGGATCTGCTTATTTCATAGTTCCAGCAGATTTGTACACTTTCCTCATGTCTCCATAACTAAGCAACCACAGCACTTCCTTGCACCTTCTGTATCAAGTCTCTCCCCCATTTTATTGATTTTAATGTAAAGTATATTATCTACTGTAGTATTTTGTTACTTATTAGGAATGTAACCTGTTTTGTATATAACCTAGTATAATTATTAGAGTTATCGTAATTGTCGGTTCTCCAATTACAAAAATGTATATGATTCAAGTTTTCTGTTCTTCACCTTATATTTAATGCATGATTGTGCAGAATCTGAGGTTTCACTAGAACTCATAAATCACATGACAGCAGAAATAATACATCGAATAATGCTTAGAATATAGAGAACACTCAAGAAATATTAGTTATTGTTACCATTGTGCTCTTTCTTTCAAAAGCTAGTTCTAAATCAAAAGGAGAAGCAAACAAAATACTAATCTAGTCAACAAAGATTAACTGATTGCTTTAAAGCAAAGGCATTTTGTACGTGCTGTGAGTGCAAAGATGAATAGGACATTATCTCTGCCTGTAGGAAGCTCACAAATATATCAGATATCATAACATTAAATGTCATTATTAAAGCATGAATAAACTTCTATGGGCAAAACAACGTAGATTCATACTTTCTAGTCAAGTGGAAAATCCATGTGACACTTTATTGTGGAGCAGGCAATATGTGACAGACTAGCAGAGGGTCTAGATTTGTTTTTGTCTTTTTTTTGTATATTTTTTTTTAAATTTGAGTTTGATTTGCCAACGTATTGTATAATACCCAGTGCTCATCCCGTTAAGTGGCCCCCTCAGTGCCCATCATTCCGTCACTCCATCCTCCCACCCACCACCCCTTCCACTATCCCTTATTCGTTTCCCAGAGTTAGGAGTCTCATGTTTTGTCACCCTCACTGATATTTCCCACTCAGTTCCCCTCCTTTCCCCTATAATCCCTTTCACTATCTTTTATATTCCCCGTAGGAGTGAAACCATATAATGATTGTCCTTCTCTAATTGACTTACGTCACTCAGCATAGTACCCTCCAGTTCCAACCACATCGAAGCAAATGGTGCATATTTGTTGTTTCTAATGGCTGAGGAATATTGTAAACATATACGACAGCTTCTTTATCCATTCTTCTTTCAATGGACACCATCGAAGGCTCCTTCCACAGTTTGGCTATTGTGGACATTGCTGCTAGAAACATCGGAGTGCAGGTGTCTTGGCTTTTCACTGCGTCTGTATCTTTGGGGTAAATCCCCAGCAGTGCAATTGCTGGGTCGTAGGGCAGGTCTATTTTTAACTCTTTGAGGAACCTCCAGTTCCAGAGTTTTCCAGAGTGGCTTCTGCACAGCAAAAGAAACAGTCAGCAAAACTAAAAGGCAACCTCCAGAATGGAAGAAGATATTTGCAAATGACGTATCAGATAAAGGGCTAGTATCCAAGATCTATAAAGAACTTATTAAACTCAACACCAAAGAAACAAACAATCCAATCATGAAATGGGCAAAAGACATGAAGAGAAATCTCACAGAGGAAGACATCGACAGTCTTTCCCTTTCCCAGAGTTAGGAGTTTTCCAGAGTGGCTGCACCAGTTCACAATCCCACCAACAGTGCAAGAGGGTTCCCCTTTCTCCACAATCTCTCCAACATTTGTGGTTTCCTGTCTTGATAATTTTCCCCATTCTCACTGGTGTGAGGTGGTATCTCATTGTGGTTTTGATTTGTATTTCCCTGATGGCAAGTGATACGGAGCATTTTTTCATGTGCTTGTTGGCCATGTCGATGTCTTCCTCTGTGAGATTTCTCTTCATGTCTTTTGCCCATTTCATGATTGGATTGTTTGTTTCTTTGGTGTTGAGTTTAATAAGTTCTTTATAGATCTTGGATACGAGCCCTTTATCTGATAGGTCATTTGCAAATATCTTCTCCCATTCTGGAGGTTGCCTTTTAGTTTTGCTGACTGTTTGTTTTGCTGTGCAGAAGCTTTGTATCTTGATGAAGTCCCAATTGTTCATTTTTGCTTTTGTTTCCCTTGCCTTCATGGATGTATCTTGCAAGAAGTTGCTGTGGCCAAGGTCAAAAAGGGTGTTGCCTTTGTTCTCCTCTAGGATTTTGATGGAATATTGTCTCACATTAAGATATTTCATCCATTTTGAGTTTATCTTTGTGTCTGGTGTAAGAAAGTGGTCTAGTTTCATTCTTCTGTATGTGGATGTCCAATTTTCCCAGCGTTATTTGTTGAAGAGACTTCCCTTTTCCCAGTGGATAGTCTTTCCTGCTTTGTCGAATATTAGTTGACCATAGAGTTGAGGGCCCATTTCTTGGTTGTCTATTCTGTTCCATTGATCTATGTGTCTGTTTTTGAGCCAGGACCACACTGTCTTGGTGACCACAGCTTTTTAGTACAACCAACTGCAAATTTGGCATTGTGATGCCCCCGGCTCTGCTTTTCTTTTTCAATATTCCCTGGCTATTCAGGGTCTTTTCTGATTCCACACAAATCTCAAAATTATTTGCTCCAACTGTCTGAAGAAAGTCCATGATATTAAAAAAAAAGTCCATGAAATTTTGATAGGGATTGCATTGGACATGTAAATTGCCCTGAGTAGCATAGACATTTTCACAATATTAATTCTTCCAATACATGAGCATGGAATATTTTTCCATATCTTTTTGTCTTCCTCAGTTTCTTTCAGAGGTGTCCTGTAGTTTTTAGGGCACAGATCCTTTACCTCTTTGGTTAGGTTTATTCCTAGGTATCTTAAGCTTTTGGGTGCAATTGTAAATGGGATTGACTCCTTAATTTCTTTCTTCAGTCCCATTGTTAGTGTACAGAAATGCCACTGACTTCTGGGCATTGATTTTGTATCCTGCCACGCGGCCGATTTGCTGTATGAGTTCTAGCAATCTTGGGGTGGAGTCTTTTGGGTTTTCTATGTAGAGTATCATGTCATCGGCGAAGAGGGAGAGTTTGACTTCTTCTTTGCCAATTTGAATGCCTTTTACTTCTTTTTGTTGTCTGAATGCTGAGGCGAGGACTTCCAGTACTATGTTGAATAGCAGTGGTGAGAGTGGACATCCCTGTCGTGTTCCTGATCTTAGGGAAAAGGCTCTCAGTTTTCCCCCATTGAGAATGATGTTTGTTATGGGCTTTTCATAGATGGCTTTTAAGATTCTGAAGAATGTTCCCTCTATCCCTGCACTCTGAAGTGTTGTGATCAGGAATGGATGCTGTATTTTGTCAAATGCTTTCTCTGCATCTATTGAGAGTATCATATGGTTCTTGTTTTTTCTCTTGTTGATATGATTTATCACATTGATTGCTTTAAAATTCTTAAACCAGCTTTGCATCCCGGGGATAAATCCCACTTGGCCATGGTGAATAATCTTAATGTACTGTTGGATCCTATCGGCTAGTTTCTTGTTGAGAATCTTTGCATCTGTGTTTATAGGGGATATTGGTCATATTCTCCTTTTTGGTGAAGTTTTTGTCTGGTATTGAGGGTTTAGATTTGAAAGCTGCAGTAGGAAGCTCAGTAAAATTTGAACTTCTGATAAATAACAAATACATTTTTTAGTATAAATGTCATAAGCAATATTTGGAGCAAATATGCTAAAACATATCTGCTGTTTATCACAAATTCAAAATGGCCTAGAGTCCTGGATTTTTGTTTGCTAAATATGGCAACCTTAGATGACACTCAGAAAGAGGAAATATGTTTGCAGAGGCAGTTGGTATTGAAATAAAATAGGAGGTTTAGAAGATCTGAAGTGTGATTTGAGGGAGAAATATTTTATATGCAATGATTAAATAACTTATGAAATTTGGGTTTGGATTTGTCAGCACTAGTCTAACAGATTCAGGGCATGAAGGTGGACTCAATGTATTCTAAAGCTTTCCCTCCACAAAACACACAGATATTGGATAAAGAGTAAAGAATATGCCCTTTGATAACATTGTTATACTCAAACAACAGCAAGGGAGTGGACCATGGTCCTTCTCATCACTGTTCCCCACAAAAAGTCAATAAAGTGACACTAACAAGTTCACAAGGATTGAGATGCAAATACTATAAACCTAGAAATTTAGAGATTAACATCCACAGAAGAGAAACAAATTAGAACCAGACATTGCCTTGTACAAAGCTGGATCATTAACCTTGAGAACCACATAAAGAGGAGACTATTCCTCCTACTACTACTCCATCCGATTACAATTTTCAACCCATAGCCACACTCATTTTCTTTTTACTTGTTTACATTTCTGGACCAAAAGCAAACTTACCTGAGTAACTGAAATATTTGTTTTGTGTGATTTATTCTTTGCTTCTCAATTCTAGAGTTCATTATCATATGGCAATATTAGCAGAGAATACTCTGAGAATTAAAATGGAATTCAATAAAAGGATCTGGCAAAACACAGCATTTCTAAGGAAAACTAGATTAATGCTATGAACCGTAAGTCTATTTGGAACCGGCATCCCCATACAAGCAACTATTATGCACACATATGCATCTCCTTGGAGATGAAAGAATGCTATGTAAGATTAATGTCAACATGAAAACGGCCTCATATATTATAGACTTTGCCCATTTCATTATTGTGCAAATTGAGAAAAGCCAGGAAATTATTTTCAACATACTTTCAATGCATTCAGAAAATGTTGATAGCAAATTCCACTGGAAAACTGTAAAGTTATGAAGTTTTCAGGGTTATTTTCTGTGCTCTTACAGTGATTTATATAATCTCCAGAGGAGCCTCGAGGCCTGAAGGCTAAAGAATATACCACAGGGAGTGTCATGCAATTCATCCACAGATTGTTTTCACTTGCCCTGTGTAAGTTGATTTATGTGTCAACTTACCTAAGTTCTTGTGCCCAGTTCTTTGCTCAAACCCTGGCCCAAATGTTGCCGTGAAGGTATTTTGTAGATGTGACTAACATTTATAATTTATCGATTTTATTTTTTCATTTATTTTTTAATTTATCGATTTTAAACAAAGAAGATTATCCTCCAGAATGTGGGTGAACCTCTCTAGTCAAAGGAGTTAAGAAGAAAAACAGATTTCCCAAAGTAGAAAGAATTTCGCCTCAGTTTCCAAGCAACTAGCCCGCCTTATATTTCAGACTCAAGATTCAGTATAAACTGATGTTTTATGTTAAATTAAAGCATAGAAAGTGCAGTTATTATAAAACCAAGAATTAAATGGGATTAGTTGGAAATCTGAAATCTTACACGTTTTATACATTGATGAGGCACTCAGTTCGCTGGGGCTGGAAAGCACACAGGTATTCTATTCTTAATTATTTGCTCAGGCAATGTGTTTATGTTTAATTATATTTAAATACTCAGATCTTTTTTAACAGTAGTCAAAATATTCATTTCCAAATGTAATGCTTGTTATTATATAATGTGTTGGTTTATCTGTGTGTTCTCTGGTGCAGTCTAACTTATGCATGACATCCTATGCCAAACACTTTCAATTACTTAAACTAATGTCAATCAAGTACAATATGTAAATATATTTTCATTTTTTCCCTTTTTTAAATTTTGGAAACTTTTAATTATATTAAAAGATTAATAAAAATATTTTTAAAGAAAAAATAATAGACAAATATATTTCCTTTGACTCTTAGTTTTGAATTTTCTTCTTCTTAGCTAATATGGAAAGAAAATCCTGGAATTCCTTCTGTTGATGTAGCTTGCCAATTGCATGGTTAATTGATTGTTCAGTATGGGTCGTGTTATTATCAATATTGTTATTGTTTTTACTAGCTTTGGTCTTTCAATAGCTATATCCTCACTTACCAAGGGAGTAATTCTTTATTTAAATTATAAATTAATTTATTTGTATATATACAGAAATATTGCAGGTTTGGTTCCTGACCACTATAATAAAGCAAATATCACAAAAAAGTGAGCCAAATGAATTTTTTATTCCATATCTTATATAAAAGTTGTAGTAACGTTTAAGTGTGCAAATTAAGTAAATTTTAAGTGTGCAATAAAATTATGTGTAAAAAATGTACATATCTTAATTAAAACATACTTTATTGCTAAAAGATGTTAGCCATCATCTGAGCTTTCAGCAAGTTGTAATTACTGATCACAGATCACTATAACAAATATGGTAATAATGAAAAAGTGTAAAATATGAATTACCAAAATGTGACACAGAGACACAAAATGGTGCTGATAGATTTGCTCAATGCAGGGTTGTCACAAACTTTCAATTTGTAAAAAAATAGAAAAACACAATATCTGCAAAGAATGATAAAGCAATGAACAACAAAATGAGTTATGTCTGTATAGGTGTATATTCAAAATGGATGCTTAGGAAATTAATGGTTCATAAATGAAAAATTACTTTATAAATTATAGATGCAGTAATTTATCAAATAAACCAAATAGATTGAATAATTTATTAAAATTACATATCAATAGGTGAATTTTGCTCTTCTTAAAATCTTAATGGAGAAAAATAAATATCTAGGATATAATCTATTGATGAATTATAATCTTAGATGAAATAATACATATTTAGAAACTATGTATTAGGTATAAAATAGGTCAATCTGAGATTTAATCCACAAAAGGAGCAGCATTTAAAAAATGCAAGGATAATTCTCTTCTCATTACCAGAAAGTGTGAGAAAAACAGTTAAATAAATCACAAGATATAAAATAGGCACTTATGTTGCTTATGTTTCTGAGTTTAATGTATATTTGAGGTAATTACATAGCATGTGGCTTCCTTAACATATTTCCAGAATATTTGAAATTAAAGATACAGCAAATATAAATATACACATACATTTTTGTACACATATATGCATGTTGTAGAACATATATTATTGTACACCATAATGAAGAAAATTTAATACCTAAGAAAATTCACTTTTTCTAATACATGAAATTTGTCACTTAATCTTTCTAAGACAATTTATATTTACTGGGAAATTTAGATGAACTGGGGTCTGTGCTTGAATGAGGACATCAGAGATACTACAGATAAGCTCTCTGATTTGGAATCATTAATAATTACCAAAATAAATATAACATAATGAAGTTTTCAGTAAATATTTCACAGAGGTGGGTTTTTTCTTTTTTTAAATTCAGCTGAGAGAATAAATAAGTTTCCAGAGAATGGAAAGGTTAAGTAAAGACATTTTTGCATTTCATTTAAGAAAAAATAATCTGGGGATCCCTGGGTGGCGCAGCGGTTTGGCGCCTGCCTTTGGCCCAGGGCGCGATCCTGGAGACCCGGGATCGAATCCCACATCGGGCTCCCAATGCATGGAGCCTGCTTCTCCCTCTGCCTGTGTCTCTGCCTCTCTCTCTCTCTGTGACTCTCATAAATTTAAAAAAAAAAAAAGAAAAAAAAAAAGAAAAAATAATCTGTTTTCTAGAATATCTGAAAAACATGCGTCTATGTTTTTTTGTGCATATGTGTTTATATATTGAAATATGGCTGTTTATATGTGATAATACACAAAGCATTATTTTTACTTCCAAGTGCGCTTAATACCTAATGAAAATGAAATGCAATATTATAACTGATAACAATATTATATTTTTTATCTTGATGATACCATTAAAACATATTGATTTTATTACTTTACCTTTACTAGGAACTTATTATTTACCAAAGACCGTGCAAAGGATCCTATAAATTCAAGTTAATTTAATTAAAATAAGGCAATATAAACATATTACAGCAACATGGAAAATGGTGATAATTATTCTAGTCTGCAGGAAGTGGGACTACTACACAAGTAGATAAAATCTAAAACTAAGTGGAAGGTTCTACTCAATTGGAGCAAATCATTCCATAAAGTGAATATTCTGAGCAATGTGGGATATTTGAAAATGAATGGTGAATTACAAAAACTTGGTCAACAAAGATATGACTGGAGCCTGGAGTATAATGTTCTATAAATGGGTAATAGGAGAGGATATGGTAATAATAGTGATGATAATAATTTTTGAAGCTCAGATAAGTTCAAATTATAAAGACTATCATTTGGCTATTAATTTACTGTGAAAAATAGGAAAAACATAAAACTTTAGTTCAAAGATGCGTGAAATTTTGTGTTATAAATTGCTACCTAATACACAGTCTTTAAAGGAAATTTTTTTTAAAAAGTATATCAAAATATCTATAGAGGTACATAAATGGTGATTTGTTGGGGAGCCTGCATGGCTCAGTCAAACATTTGCTTTCAGCTCAGGTCTTGAATCCAGAGTCCTGGGATCCAACCCATGTAAGGATTCCTGCTCAGCGGGGAATCTGTTTCCCTCTCTCCCTCTTCTCCTCCTCCTACTTGCATGCACTCTCTCTCTCTCAAATAAATAAATAAAATCTCATAAAAATATATACATACATACATAATGTTGATGTTATTGTTAAGATAGTGCTAACATTTTATTTTCATGAAATTATTTATTATGAAAATATATATTTAGAGACATGGGTATTATATCTATATAGAAGGAAATAAAGATGAAAAATATATAAATAGGGAAGACAGGATAAAAAGGAGAGGTGAAAGAAATGAAAAGAGAAAAGAAGAAAGAAGCAGTCAAAGGAACTAACCAAACTGACTAATAGGGGGAAAAGTTTGAGTATGCTCCAATATAAATGCATATTGTATTAAATTAAAATGCAATCTATTAAACTTTTAAAATTGTTTTTATATTACAATGTAATTCACATTTTATAAAAAAAATCATTAGAGTAGAAATTGAAATTTCTCCTTATATAATTGAAACACACCCTTATACTACATCCCAGGGTCAACCACAGTATTTAGATATATCCTTTCAGACATTTAAATACATTTGTTATATGCGTACAGAAATACATGTTGTATATATGCTATATATTAAAGGGGATCATATTAATGATACTAGTATTTAGCTCTCCAAGAAGACTTTTTAAAATTTTATAGAAAACTAAACCTAAATATATATCTCCATGAATTTTCACAAACTGAACAGCTATGAAACCAGGAACTAGATCAAGAAAGAGTTTTGCCAGTACTCAAGTAGCCTTTTCCTATCCTGCAGGTTACAACCACCACTTTCTCCTAGACAAGCAATATTTCAGTTTCTTATAGAATATATTTAATTGTTTTGTACTTTATATAAATTAAGTCATGTAAAGTAGAGGCTTTTTATCTGGCTCCTTTAACTCACCTTTATGCTTGTGAGATACATACGCATTGTTGCACATAGTTGTGGATCATTCATTCTCATTTACTAGGTATGCCAGCGAGTGATTATACTGCAATTTATGTGCCCTTATTTGTCATCCTGCTGTGCTGATACGAACACTCAGATGCCTGTCATTAGAGAATCGATATACCTGTTCTGTAGGCTCTATACTTAGAAATGGAAATTCTGATTCATAGGGTTTACATACGTCCAGCTTTAATAGATCTTACCAAACATTCTCCCAAAATGGTTTTACCAATTTACTCTCTTCATTTATATATGAGAATTCTGGTAGCAATACATCTTTGATTTGTATGCATTTGTCTTTTACAAATTTTGGCTTTTCTGATAGGCTATTGTGGTGTCTAATGTTACATCATTATTTGCAAAGTCTAATATATATTGGACATTATTTTTTAGAGCAGCTTTATGTTCACAGCAAATTTTGGAGGCAGATATAGATATTATCCAAATATCCCCCTTCACACATGGATAGCTACCCACTTAATATCTTCCAAAAAGTGGTATATTTATTATGATTGATGAACTGATATTGATAAATCATTACCACCCAGAGTTAATAGTTCACACTGTTATACCTTCTTCATGTACATTCTGAGTTTGGACAAATGTATAATGACATGTCTCTACCACTTCAGTATCATATAGGAAAGCATCACTACCCTAAAATCCTTTGTGCTTGGCCTATTCATCCCTTCTTCTCTCCTAAACCCTGTACACCTCTGATCTTTTTAATGACTTCATAGTCTTTTTCTTCTCCACAATGTCCTATAGTTGGAATCATACAGTAGGTAATTTTTCAGATTGGCTTGATGCACCATAGTTTATTTATCAACTTAAAAACATTTTGGTTGCTTCAAAGTTTTGGCAGTTATGACTATAAGCTGTTATAAATATCCATGTGCAGGTTTTTGTGTATATATAATTTTTCACCTCGCTTAGATAAATACCAAGGAGCATGATTGCTGATTGTATGGTAAAAGTGTGTTTAGTTTGTAAAAAACCACCAAATTGTTTTCCAAGATAGTTGTGCCATTTTGCATTCTCACAAGGTATGTGTGGGAGTCCTCTTTGCTCCATATCTTTGCATTTGGTGGTGTCAGAGTTCTGGATTTTGGCCATTGTGAGAGGTGTGTAATAATTTCTCACTGTTTTTTTTTAAATTATTTATTTATTCATGAGAGACACAGAGAGAGACAGAGACACAGACAGAGGGAGAAGCAGACACCCTGTGAGGATCCTGATGCAGGACACCATCCCAGGACCATGGGATCATGCCCTAAGCCAAAGGTAGACGCTCAACCACTGAACCACCCAGGTGCCCCAACTTCTCATTGTTTTATTTGCATTTCCCCCCAAAAAAATAATTTGCATTTCCCTGATGACATAATGTGGAACATTTGTTATATGCTTATCTGTCATCTGTATATCTTCTTTGATAAGGGGTCTATTGATGTCTTTGCCTATATTTTAATTGTGTTGTATGTGTTCTTATTTTTGAGTTTTAAGTTCTAATAAGTTAGAGCTAAGACCAAAGGAGAGGCTCCAACAATTAAATAAAGTAAGTTTAACACTAGCTTGCACAAGACTTAAAAAGAGAACTAAGCAGGAGTTATACCACTAATGACATAGTGAGCCATTGATATTTTTTATATGAAAAGAAATGGAAAAACATTGAATGGTTTTAAGTTAAGAGTAACATAATAACACTTGCATTTTTGGAAAAATTACTTTGAAACAAGACTGAATTAAAGTGGTTTTACAATTAGAGCAATTAGAGTCAAGGAAAACCATTATAAGGTTTTATCATAATTTAGCTGAGAGAGCACACTTTTACCTTCAAATTATTTTCACTCAGAATATTGAAACTATGGTTTATTGGTTTTTTTAGCATACAACCAGAAAGAGAAATATCCAATGACACTTTGAGTCCTGTTCTTTTTCTTGGTTACTGATTTTCATCACCTTCGACTCTGAATATAGTTCTTCTGGTTTCTCTCTCTCTCTCCCTCTTTCTCTGTACTTGATAATCTTCTCCTTTCAGTTATTTCAGGAACTGAATTTTGATAATAAGTACAGAAACAAAAATTAGGGCATTTAAGATTCTACTTACTAATAATCTCATCATGGAAAATTTATGACAAGAAAATATCTCTGAATTAAAACAACAAAGACATGCACATTTTTTAAAGCAACTGTTCTATCCCTTTTGAATAAATTGTAGAAATATTAATCATAGAGGTAAAACAAAAATAAGAAACCATCTGCTATAATTACTTAAAGAAAATTGGGGCCCATAAATTTATAATGATCATTTATTTCATACCTGACTTTTAGTATTATGGATCTGCTTTTATCATTACCCTGTGGATATTTGTCCAAGAATGAATACACATCTATCCTTTACCAAAGATGCTGACCTTATTTAGTGTAATTTTTTTCTCCAGTAAAAAAGAACTTTTTTTTTTCACCTTTACTGATATCTCTGACATAGTAGGGATAACAGAAATCATGAAATGTGTCTTTAAATTTTGAACATGTTTCAATAATCTGCGAGCTCTAAGACTATTCATTTAACTCAATTTTGCAGAAAATTCTGAAGGTCTATTCCATCACTGACTCCCAAAGGTTAGACCAAGTTTGAACTTTAAGCAATGAACCTTTAGAGTGAGGGCATATTGAATTATAATTTGTCATTTTTCAGGAATAAAAGTACCAATTACAAGAAATAAATGGGAACTTAATTATCTCACCTCACTTGTGCTTGAGAGGACAGCTTGTCATTCTATACAGGAATCCGGAATTTATTATCACTGGGTTTGATAAAGTAAGAAATAATCAAATATTCTCATCAGAAAATATTCAACATATTATATTCCAAGGTTTTTGTTTATTTTAAATAGAACAATTCAAGTATTAAGACAACTAACCTGGTAAGAGTTATATACAACAGTGTTTTTTTTAATGTTTTTAAGGATTTTATTTATTTATTCATGAGAGACACAGAGAGACGCAGAGACATAGGCAGAAGGAGAAGCAGGTTCCCCATGGGGAGCCTGATGTGGAACTCAATCCCAGGACCCCAGGATCAGGACTTGAGCCAAACACAGATGCTCAACCACTGAGTCACCCAGGTGCCCCCTGATAAGAGTTATATAAAGTAAAACCTGTTTACTTAGTTAAGCTAAATACTGACCCACACATTTTATCTGATGTACACTGGTGACTTGACTGTACTGCTTTATTTTATATGGATTTCAAAAATAATATTTCATAGAAGCAGTAAAGCTTTGTGTGTGTATGATCATTTGAATTGACAATGCATTCTGACACTCATTTTATTTTTCACAGAAACCTTGGCATTTATCTTCTCAAGCACATTAATGTCCCTATCTTAACTGGCATAAACAGAAAGTGCATTTATAATTAGAAGAACTCTGCTTCTAATGAGTGATCTGTTAGTTTTGGATACAAAATTCAATTCTTCTGACAGTTTATACATTTTTCTCAAAATGAACAAAAATTAATTAGATAAATGAGCACCTGCTAACGAAAGTAAATTAAATAATAACATAAGATTCACATGAACAGAACACTCAAATTGGCATAAAATAAGAAAGATGTCTGCAGGTGTGAATGAAGGAATTGTTATGTAGGCTCTGACTATTCAAAAGAGGATGATTAAAATGGTGAAGTGATTTTGGTGGAGCACTAGATTATTACTTCTCAGAGTGGAGACTAAATTGAATTGATCAAAATTCTTACAGGCAGTGGCTGTGCAAATTCTATACACGAGAATAGAAAAATGCAATGATGGAAAAATATAAAATTTGAACTAACTTATAGATTATGAAAAATTAATCTGCATTGGAATTATTTACACTTTTATCACTTCTTTAACAAGTATTTCAACTCTATTTTAGAAGTAAATAAGCTATAGGATAAATTTAGAAAAAATGAGTTCTCTCATCTTTGATTTTATGGTGAGCCTACAACTATTCATCTTCTTCATTATGTTTCTTTTACAATTTCATAGATATATTCTAGAAAATGTTACATTAGGAAAAAAAATTACCTAAATTTTATTCTTGAATGGTACTTTACTTACTTTTAAGTGTGTTGGATTTAAATAAATATAATAATATTAATGATATTATTAAACTATATTATTAAAAATCCATTATATTATTAAACTAAGTTCATAATTGGTCACATTCCAGGGAGATTATTTCATCTCCAACTCTAAGTTTATCATTCCTCTCCAATTTATATCAATCTATTTATCCCTTTAGTGTTTGTGTGTTTTAAAAAGTTTGTACTTGATGTTAGACATGTTATTTTTAGAGGTGGGGGATTTATTGATATTGGTATTTTATTTTATGACTCCCTTGTTCTAAAACAAAACATGAAAAAAATAAAAAAAAAATAAAAAAACATGAAATAAATATTATATGCCAGTGCCTCATTGGAACTTTGTAATTAGGGTGCAAAAAGAGAAGGGGAAAAACAAAAAAAAGAGAGGTAGTGGTGTATTACTAAGCCAGACAAAGCATTGCAAAACACAGCACGTGCTTACATACATGTACCTTCTTCAGAGAGGGTATGAGGAATCATTGTAATGTAGAAGGATTTATTATCAAAGGAAGGGAAAGAAAGTTATATTTGTAGACTATTATTTCTCAAGTTCTTTTTTTCTGATCTCAGTTTTTCCCCCATAGGACATTAACTGCATTGCTCTACCTAGCTTTAGTACTCAGCCTGTTTAGTGAGACTGGGGAATTACATCATATTAAGATCATGTTGCTCGTCCATTTATTTCCTTTGAACAAGTTCTTGAATCTCAAGGCTCTTTAGGAAGGAACAAATCTAGGAAGGTAAATACAGAGTTCTCTAATCTTTCCTGGTTTTGAATATTATATTTAAGCAATACATACTAGGCAATATGTATGTCTAGTACAATATGGATTCTCCTGATTGAAGTATGTTTGGTAGTCAAATGTCAACATCTCTGTGAAGGATACACTTAGGAGCAAAATGTTGAGCCATGGGGTCTATTATATTCAGAATAACAGGATATGAGAATTCTCCTTCCTCACATATTCCCAAAACCTGATATTGCCACATTGTTCTTTGTGTTATTAAGTATTTTTCTAGGCTTCTCTTACAACTTTAGTATTTCAATGTAGTTTTAGTTTGCATTTTCTTGATAACAAATGATTTTGAGAACAGTCTTTATAGACTTTTTGCCATTAGTGTGCCTTCTCTTCATGAAGTATTATTTCAAGGTTTTACCAACCTGGAACATTGAGGGAATGTCTGGTTTGAGTTATGTAATTATATCACTTATATACTTCAACTCTGAATCTATTGCTAAATAAATATGTTGAAACTAGATATCTCAGAACATAACCTGCATTTATTCTCTCTTAATAGATTTTTTTGATATACAAAGGTTGTCAAATTTAATATAATCCAATTCATCAACCTCTACCTTTACAGTGATGTTCTGTTTAAGAAAATGTTACTGCAACAAGGTTATGAAAATATTCTTCCTTATTTCTGGAAATGTCATTGTTTTTATCTATAATCTCTCTGGAATTGACACCTGTGTTTATTATAATTTCTAGATCTGAATTATTTTGACTATGAATAGCCAATTAACACAGAGCCATTTATTAAATACACCATGCTAACTAGCAATAAAGGGACATATCCTCAACTTGATAAGGAACGTCATACTTAATGGTGGCATTATACTTAATGGTGAGAAAATTAATGCTTTCCTGCTAAGATCAGGGATAAAGTGATAATGTTCCCTTCTCACCAGTCTTATTCAACATCATGCTAGAAGTCCTTCCTAATGAAATAAGACAAGAAAAGTATACAAGTTCAGAAGGAGAAAATAAAAATGTCTTATTTATTTATCTATTTATCTATTTATTTATTTATTTTACAAAGGTCATGATTGTCTATGTAGAAAATTACAAAGAATCCACAAAAAACTTCCTGAAGTTAATATATAGTTGTATTAACTATATTTTTTATTCATTCGCCTATGTATTTAGTTAGTTATTATTCTTTTTAAAATTATATTCTTGATGTTTTGTCACGTTGCTGACAGAGGAGATGCTTTCCTCAGAGCTACTCAATTCTTAGACATAGGAAATGGATAGTACCTTTCATGTAGAAATTAAACAATCCAGAATTCACACTTCCAATGATCTCTATATAGCTTCTTCACTACCAGAGGCAATATTCCTATCTGCCCTAATCATCCTAGTGCCTCCTACCAGACAACTAGAAACAGCAATACCCTAGAGCCCATTGGAATTCAAATTAGCCAGTCCATTAGAAAGGACTAATACCCACCATTTGCTCCTTCAAAGTGGATGGAACTGGAGGGTATTATGCTGAGTGAAGTAAGTCAATTGGAGAAGGACAATCATTATATGGTTTCACTTATACAGAGAATATAAGAAATAGTGAAAGGGATTATAGGATGAAGGAGGGGAAAAATGAGAGAGTGACAAAATATGAGAGTCTCCTAACTCTGTGAAATGAACAAGGGGTAGTGGAAGGGGAGGCAGGCAGGGGTTTGGGGTGACTGGGTGATGGGCACTGAGGAGGCACTTGACGGGACGAGCACTGAGTGTCATACTATATGTTGGCAAACAGAACTTCAATTAAAAAAAAAATAGCCAGTCCTAAATTGTTCTACCCTGCTTTCCTCTTGTATTTCCCCTGGAAACCACAGTAAAACCTTCTGTCCATGCTTTTCGGACACTTTCTGCTTCTTGACAGAACATAATGCTTCTTCATGTGAACTCACGTTGTGTGGTATGCCTCTTATTCTTGGGTACAGTGAGTTACAAATTATTTGTTGAATGGCAGTCATTCCTGATCTACTGGTCTTAAAATACACTGTCTAAAATACATTATAAAACCTGCTTTTTAAAACTGCAATCATAGCAAAATTATAAGATAAAATGCTAATAGTCAAAAGTCAATGGCTTTCTTATATTCCAGCAGTGAACAATGAAAATTGAAAATTAAACACATATCATTTATATAAGCACCCTAAATAAGAAATTTTTAGATATAAATAAAATATGTGTAGGATCTGTATGAGGAAAAATACAAAACTTTCAGAGTAAAACTTAGGAAAGATCTAAATATTTCGAGAGATATTCCATCTACATGGATAAAAAGACTTGATATTATCACAATGTAAGTTCTTCCCAAATTAATCAAGACCCAGAATAGCGAACACAATATTGGAGAAGTAGAAAAAAGTGGAGGGCTTACAATACTTGACTTTAAGACTTACTATGAAACTACAGTAATCAAGATTCTATAGTATTGGTGAAAATATATACTAAAAGATTAATGAAACAGAATTGAGACCTTAGTATAGAGCCACACAAATACAGTTAACAGATCTTTGACAAAGCAGTAAAAGTAATATAATTAAGAAAGGATGATCTTTTCAACAAATGGTGCTGAAAAAACTGCACTTCCACATGCAAGGAAAAAACTGAATCTGGACACAAACTTTATAGTCTTCATAAAAATTAACTCAAAATGGATTATAGACCTGAATATAAAATGGAAAATTGTAAACTCCTAAAAGATAACGTAGAAGGAAATCTAGATGTCCTTAGATTCAGTGATGAGGTCATAGGTGCATAACAAAAGCATGGTACAGGAAATAAAAATTGCTAATTTGGACTTTGTTGAAACTAAAAACTTCTGCTTTGATAAGCATACTGAAAATCATAATAAAGAAAAAATATAAACAAGCCACAAACCTGCAGAAAATATTTTCAACAGACACCTGAGAAAAGACTATTACCAAATATGTAAAGAACTATTAAACTCAATAATATGAAAACAAACAACCCAATCTGAAAATGAGCAAAGTATTTCAACAGACATCTTGCCAAAAAAAGATATAAAGATGACAAATAAACAAATCAGAAGATACTCTACATCATATGTTATCAGGGAAATGCAAATCAAAACAATAAGAAACTACTATACACATATTAAAATAATTAAAATCCCAAATAGTGACCATACCAAATACTGTCAAGGACACAGAACAACAGGAACTCTCATTCATTGCTAGGAGGAATGAAAAATGATCCTGTATGTTCTACTCAAATTTTCTATAAACCCAACACTTCTCAAAAAAAATATAGTCTCTTAAAAAACAACAACAAATGTAGCTTTTCCTACTGCATGACTATAGTGTCTTCATCTTATGTGAAATGACCTTAAGTGCTCTGGTCTGTTTTTCCCACTCCCCACCCCATTCCATTATATTAAGTATTTTTTTTTAATTTTTTATTATTATTTATGATAGTCACAGAGAGAGAGAGTGGCAGAGACACAGGCAGAGGGAGAAGCAGGCTCCATGCACCGGGAGCCCGATGTGGGATTCGATCCCGGGTATCCAGGATCGCGCCCTGGGCCAAAGGCGGGCGCTAAACCGCTGCGCCACCCAGGGATCCCTATATTAAGTATTTATATAACCTCGTGCCAATACCATACTGCTGAAATTACTGTATTTTAAGTGTGTTTTGCTATCCACTAGGTTAAGCTTGTCAATTTTCAACTTTTAAGAATCTTTTGTTGGGGGATCCCTGGGTGGCGCAGCGGTTTGGCGCCTGCCTTTGGCCCGGGGCGCGATCCTGGAGACCCGGGATCGAATCCCACGTCGGGCTCCCAGTGCATGGAGCCTGCTTCTCCCTCTGCCTATGTCTCTGCTTCTCTCTCTCACTGTGTGCCTATCATAAAATAAATAAAATTAAAAAAAAAATTAAAAAAAAAAAAGAATCTTTTGTTGGTCTCATCCATTTATATTTTCATATAAATTATATCAGCAGCACATCATTTCCCCCAATATACTTTGTTCTAAGCTGGCTGTGTGTGTGCTGTAAATAAATAAAGAGTAAATACAGAGTTCTCTAATCTTTAGAGTAGTAAATAAATAAGTAAATAAATAAGTAAATAAATAAGAGTTATTTACTCTTGTTTGCAAAACACTCTAAATATCACCCTTTACCAAATCTTTACCATAGGCTACAAGGCTATCCATGATCTGTCACCATAGTTCTAGCATTTATTTACTCTGCCTGCCTCTCTTTTCTTCAAACCCGTGAAGCACAGTACATTTTATGGTGTTTGCTTTTGCTGGACACTCTGCTTGTTCTACTACTTTACCAGATTTGCACTCCCCTAACCTTATGTTATTTGTAAACTATTAGTTATTAGAACAACAGAAATTTAAATTTAGTGATGCAGAAAGATATCCAAAGTATATTGTTAATTCAGTAATCCATGTATCAAAGCAACATATATTTATAAACATGATTTTCTAAAAGCAAAGTAATGAATGCATATATACTGGAATATAATGTAAAAGAAACTTAATAGATTATCCTCTAGAAAGCTGGTCCCTTAAAAGAAGATTTTTAGTTGCAGTTTTCATATCTTTAATGAGTTTTTTTTTTTTTTGCTATGGACAGAAAATAATTTTACAACAGGATAAACTATTTTTAAAAATAAGCAGTTAAAACATTTCTCATCACTTGGTTTATTGTGAGGGGAGAAATTTTGGTATTGCAGGTTTTTTGAGCTCCATGTCTAAAAGATAGCTTCCCCATTACCACAATTTCACCACCAGGAAAGAAAGATATTAAGCTGTTGTCATTTAATATAAGATAGTACCTCATCACACAAGCAATGTGTTGTCCTCCATTCTAAAGGAATTTTTATTCTATAACAGTTTATAAAAATGGAATAATTTTTAGGATAAAAAGGTGTCTAACCTAGCAAAATATGTGAAATTACAAATGCTAAAGCTTCAGTATGTTATCCAGAAATTGAAATTATAAACACAACACTATTCATTGAACTCTCCCAAAGAACAAGATTAATTTCAATAATCCTTCTGCTTTAAACATCATCAGCATGTGTAAGATTAATCATGTTTCAGTGAGATGTATTGTTGGAATGTTTGATGCATATTAATGTCCTCACAGTTGTGGTTATTTATCTTCATATTCAAAAGTTCTTGCAATCTTAGCATTAATAATGTGCAAAGTCATTGCTCTACAAAATCTCCAATTATGCAGAACGGAACCACTTCTTAATACGGGACATACATCTTAAAAGTATTTACTCTTACGTAACATCTTCAAAGGCATTCCAAAAAATAAACTAACTTTGTATCTTTCATAATATGACCATCCCAAGAAAAACAGGCACTAATGAGACTTCAAATGTCACTTTTCATTTTGTTAATGAAGATGTTAATACAGTAGCTTCTCCTTAGCCACGGTTTCTCTTTCCATAGTTTCCGATACTCACAGTCAACTGGTCTCCAGAAGCAGATGATCTTCCTTCTGACATATTGTCAGAAGGTAGGTAACAGTCTAAAGTGGCATGTCATTCTCCTCACTTCATCTCACCAATTGGCAGTTAATCATCTCACATCATCACAACAAAAAAAGGTAGGTGCAATACAATAAGATATTTTAGGAGAAAGAGACCACATTCACATCACTTTTATTACAGTACAATGTTATAATCACTCTAATTTATTATTAGTTACGGTTGTTAATCTCTCACTGTGTCTGATCTATAAATTAAACTTTATCATTGCTATGTGTATATAGGGAAAAAAAAACACAGGCTATATAAGGTTCACTACTATCTGTGATTTCAGGCATCCCCTGGTGATTTTGGAATGTATCCACTGCAGATAAGGGGAATTACTATATATTGAATTTATCAACATCTGAAGTTATCTTTAAATATTAAAATATGAAATTGTGAGGTTGTCTAATCACCAAAGCATAACAGTAAAATTTTATGCAAAATCCTCCACTTTTTGATTTCTTCAATTACCATCTAATACTGAAATCTTCATATATGTTTATTGCCAAAGAGACCACACTTTTGAACTTCAAATTTATATAATTACTGCATAACTAATTCTCCAACTGAATGTCTTACAAATACCTTATAAAAATGTGTTCCCAAAGAGTGCTTCTGTTACCATTGTTCTTTTTTTTTTAAGTTTTTATTTATTTATTGAGAGACACACACAGAGAGAGAGACAGAGACAGAGACAGAGACACAGGCAAAGGGAGAAGCAGGCTCCATTCAGGGAGCCCAATGTGAGACTCGATCCCAGGACTCCAGGATCACACCCTGAGCTGAAGACAGATGCTCAACAGCTGAGCCACCCAGGCATCCCTGCCACCATTGCTCTCGTAATATTTTCAATGAAAACCAATGTTCATAACAGTACAATATTTTTGCTCAGACTTAAAAGCAAAAGATTCTTTATATGATTTCTTTTATATAAACTCTACATACAATTCACATTTAGACTTCCTAAATTTCTCTTGAATCAACCACATTTTTTTTCCTTGTTAACTGCTAACAATGTATCAAGATTGCATCTTTCATTGCCTATGCCAAATAAATATTGTTCTACCAGTCTACACATATCAATTCTCACTTATTGTACTGGAAGTAATTCTCAAAAAATATATAAAACTATAAAACATGTCTTATAACTTCTTTCTTAAAATACCCCAGAATGTCCTGTAGTTGCTCTTAGAAGATATTCTAGAATGCTTAAACTACCCTACAGGATTTTAAATGGTTAGCTCTTTGCTCACTTTTACAGCCATACCTACCATTCTTCCATTTTATTATATTTTGGCACCCATATTTCCCTTCTCTCGGTTCATAATCTTGACACGAAATCAATTTTTTAATCACCTCTTACATAACTTTCCCTTTAATTATGTCCTAAATTAATGTAAACCTAACACTCTATTTCATATCATTCCAATGTGCTTCCCTCTAATCTTTTCTATTTATGTCTGTTTCAAATATTTCTCACAACACTGAAGCCATTTATTTTTTGGTCTCATGCTTCTATCTTAACATTAACATCATCGGTGACCATATTTTTCTTTTGGTTCAATCATCTTACCTCAAAACATTAATAATGTCTTTCAACTCATTTTCATTTTCAATGCTACAACTGTCATCCGGTTCCCATCATTTTGCTCTTTTAGTCTAATAGCCATGTTCCTATCCTTCCGTCAATCTCTGAACCTCATTGATGTGAGACTTGTTCCCAGATGCTAGAAATAAGATAGTGAACAATACTGGTATGTGTCTCATGACCTTTATATCCAAATGGAGGAGATGAACAAGTGGATTAACAGATAAACAATAATTAATGAACTATTGCATGTCATTGATCAGACTAAACATCATATAATGCAATACATAGAAACCTTATAACATTTCTCATTTTTATAATATGCAAATAGTTTTAGATTATCTTATTGGATCCTTCCCTGGAACATTCTTTAATTTCATTATTACTTTAATTTTGTACAAGACACAAACAAGAGTCAAAGAGATTACATGATTTTCAAATGTCCTATAGCAGGTGACATGTTGATGGCAATTATGGATATGGATCTAGATTATTTCCCTGGACTGGAGAAGCATGCTTCCCCACTCCCGGTTAATCACAGTGCCCCTCTGCGTCCCTTCTATATATCCTTGAGTCCAGGTAACTCTAAAAATATGGAGCATTTAAGTTGCACTTGATTTATATTCTTAAATATGGTTCACTATTGTTGTGGTGGTTGTTTGTTTGTTTTGATTTTTTTGGTGAGTATGCAGGGAGTTCATTTACTGGACTTTCTTTGTATTAGTTATTACCAAGATGAAAGTGATATTTTTTAAATAAATAAAAACATTCCAGTAAAGATACGGTTAAATTTACAGGGAAAATATCATACTAACAAATCAGTAACAAAATGAATGAGATGGTAAAATCATAAGACATTCAATATGATATTTTTGTCCCCTTCAATCTACACTTATGGAGAAGCTCTTAGATTCTGGCTAAGTTACATTATTTATGGAGACAGAATGGTGGGGCAGTTAGGTTAAGCATGGGGTAGGAGACATTGAGCATGTTATTTCTTATAATTGACATTGTATTAGGTTGGATTTCTTCTCACATTTCTGAAATAACTATTCAAAATAATATTCATGCTGTAAAAGGTGCCCTCTATAAACTGGTAAAGACACTATATCTCCATAAAAATCCCTTCTGAAAAAGTTTGTTTTGGTTCACATATCAAAAGTTAGACCATGGAAGATCAAGAAGATTTGATTTAAGAGTACAAATACAAAGAAAACCATAACATTGTCATATATCTATCTATGATTTGCATGAACTTTCTCAGATATCACCAACTCGGTTAAAACTATCATTTAGAAGAAAGAATATAAAAAATAATCTGGGCTTTTTAAAACCTGTGTATTTATCTTTGAGATAGATAATAATAGGTAAGGTTTAATAATGAACATAACTTCATTTTGAAATTAGATTTAATTCTTGCCAAATCATTAGACTAATACAAACTTTTATTGTAAAAGTATTCTCTCTAGAATAATCTGTTTGAGTTCATTTCTGGTAATCATTCTTAATAATGGTTATAAATCATTTTTTGAATGCTGTTTCTCTGCCAACTATCAAGCTATTTCTCAACAAATTCACCTAGTATCCATATTATTTGGAATTTATTATTATTATTATTTCCTTTTTTAAGTTAAGGAAATGAAATTAGCACCCTTAAATTGAATAGCACACAATTTACAAGAGGGCACTTGAAACCATGACTTTCTATTCTAAAATCTACGTCAAAAGGAATAAGTATTTAATATATTATTAAATTCCACGATATAAATTGTCATTGGTTTTCAGAGACTATTTTAAGAAGCATTAAAATTAAAATTAAATTATGAATGATTATGGGATAGATAGGCAAATAAAAAGGGTATTAAGGGTTAAACAATAATAATTATTTGAAATGTAAGCATTTCCTTCTAAAGTCACTACACATTTTAATTTATTTGTGTATGCTTAAAGATTTTGACACAAGGGCATTTAAGTGGCTCAGTGGTTGAGCCTTTGGCTAAGGTCATGATCCCAGGGTCCTGGGATCAAGTCACACACCAGACTCCTTGAGGGGAGACTGCTTCTCCCTCTGCCTATGCCTCTGCCTCTCTCTCTGTGTCTCTCATTAATGAATAAATAAAATCTTATAAAGAAGATTTTGACACAGATTTTAAAATATGGTATATTATTTTTCTAGAATGCTTTTTTTAAATTAGATATGACAAAAATTCAATCCATGTATTATCATTATGCATATAATTCTTTAGGCTAAAATTAATTCTTGGAGATCCTTATCCTTAGCACCATGATTTTATGACATTATATAATCTAGATTTCATATTAATGTTATCAGGATGACTTCTTAAATGTGTAAACATATTCCCAACTAAAAGAGGGAGAAATTGAAGAACCTTCACACAGTTTTCCAGAGTGGCTGCACCAGTTCACATTCCCACCAACAGTGTAAGAGGGTTCCCCTTTCTCCGCATCCTCTCCAACATTTGTGGTTTCCTGCCTTGTTAATTTTCCCCATTCTCACTGGTGTGAGGTGGTATCTCATTGTGGTTTTGATTTGTATTTCCCTGATGGCAAGTGATGCAGAGCATTTTCTCATGTGCATGTTGGCCATGTCTATGTCTTCCTCTGTGAGATTTCTCTTCATGTCTTTTGCCCATTTCATGATTGGATTGTTTGTTTCTTTGCTGTTGAGTTTAATAAGTTCTTTATAGATCTTGGATACTAGCCCTTTATCTGATACGTCATTTGCAAATATCTTCTCCCATTCTACAGAATTGGTTGTCTTTGAGTTTTGTTGACTGTATCCTTTGCTGTGCAAAAGCTTCTTATCTTGATGAAGTCCCAATAGTCCATTTGCTTCAATGTGGATGGAACTGGAGGGTATTATGCTGAGTGAAGTAAGTCAATCGGAGAAGGACAAACAGTGTATGTTCTCATTCATTTGGGGAATATAAATAATAGTGAAAGGGAATATAAGGGAAGGGAGAAGAACTGTGTGGGAAATATCAGAAAGGGAGACAGAACATAAGGACTCCTAACTCTGGGAAATGAACTAGGGGTGGTGGAAGGGGCGGAGGGCGGGGGGATGGGGTGACTGGGTGAAGGGCACTGAGGGGGGCACTTGACGGGATGAGCACTGGGTGTTATTCTGTATGTTGGCAAATTGAACACCAATAAAAAATAAATTTATTATAATAAAATAAAATAAAATAAAATAAAATAAATAAAATAAAATAAAAGAGGGAGAAATTGGTTGGATATTTGAAGAGGTGTTATAATTGGAGGACATACTATTACCTGGATTTCTTAAGTCTGTGTTATTATAATTCAAAACATTCTTCATAAATCATCTTGCTTAGAAATGTTGATGAATGAGAAGTCAGAGTGACTTAAATGCCTGCACAAAGTACATACTTAGTGCTTCTTCACTAAGCATACTTTCATCAATTATTCAATCCTAAGGATTAAATGGAAGCAAAAATGAGTTTAAGACAATTATTTGTAACTTCTCCAGTCATATTTTAACTGCAGATTTTAAAGTAATTGCTTCGTATAAGAACGGAAAATCCTGAAAACATATATGTGTAAGAATTATGTTGTTTTCCATGGCAGAACATTCATGTTTAGGTTTTCAAGCAAAAAACATAGTGTGTGAATTTTAATGCAACATGTATTCTGCAAAATATCCTGAGAATACTTTCAACTTTGACTTTGTCATTAGATTTATCTCAATTTATTGATCATCCTATTTTTCTTGTTTATATTCCTTTTAGCAGAACCTCAAATATACAAAATGAGTAGAGGGGATCCCTGGGTGGTGCAGCGGTTTGGCGCCTGCCTTTGGCCCAGGGTGCGATCCTGGAGACCCGGGATCGAATCCCACGTCAGGCTCCCGGTGCATGGAGCCTGCTTCTCCCTCTGCCTGTGTCTCTGCCTCTCTCTCTCTCTCTGTATGACTATCATAAATAAAAAAAAAAAAAAAAACGAGTAGAAATTTAGAACAGTAAAAACATTTATGCACACATACTATTTACATGTGTGGTACAAAGTTGCAAATACATACACATTTTCTATGCATTTATTTACATGCATATTAGCGCATATGCCTATGTATACATCTATATATAAATATGCATATATTTGCAACTGATTCTTGTAAGTAGGTGTGTTTTATTTGTATTCTTTTTTTTTTAAGATTTTATTTATTTATTCATGAGAGACACACAGAAAGAGAGAGAGAAGCAGACACACAGAGGGGGAAGCAGGCTCCTTGCAGGGAGACTAATGTGGGACTCGATCCTGGACCCCGGGAATGCATCCTGAGCCAAAGACAGATGCTCAACCGCTAAACCACCCAGGCATCCCTGGCATCAGAATCTAGGAACCACTAAAGGTTGAGGGTATGTGCTGGCAAATGACCTAGTTTGGTTTGGGACCTTGAAGAGTTGTACTCCAAGAGTAAGGGTTAAATGAAAATAAACTATACTTAGTAGGGACTTCAGTATAGCTTTGAATCAAGTTAGTACCACAAAAAAGGATTAATGTGATCCAGACATCACATTTCCCAAACTTGACGAAGGAAGATAGCATCTTCCAAAGCCTCCAGATAGTTTTACAAACAAAATATTTTATGTATGAAAAAATAGGTGTATTAGGATATAAGATATATGAAAATAACCCACAGCAAAAAAGACAATAGACCAACAAGACATATAATATGTTAATATGACATATTAACAAAAATATAATTTATAACCCAGTATGTTTAAGAACATTAAATACATGTTAATAACAGTATCAGGACTCTATAAAATATTTATGTCAATTACAAAGTGAATGTAAAAATGAAAAATGCAAAACCTGATTAACATTAATAATTCAATATATAGATTAGACATTGCTGAAAAGTGAATTCATGAACTAGAAAATAGCCCAAGAGAAACTATATGTATTAAATCATGAAAAGTTATGAAGATAGAAATATTGAAGAGAAAAAGATCTAACATGTGAAATTGGAGTTCCAGAAAGAGTAAAAAGAATGAGGAAGAACTAACATTTGAAAAAATAATGGCTTAAATTTTCCAAAAAGAGGGACGCCTGGGTGATTCAGTGGTTTAGCATCTGCCTTTGGCTCAGGGCCTGATCCCGGGGTTCCGGGATCAAGTCCCACATCGGGCTCCCTGCATGGAGCCTGCTTCTCCCTCTCCCTGTGTCTCTGCCTCTCTTTCTCTGTGTCTCTCATGAATAAATAAATAAAATCTTTTGAAAAACTTTCCAAAAATAAATAAACACGTCATGCAAAAATTATGAATATGAACATTAAAACCCAGGATAAAATATTTAACGAAATAAAAGTATCATGTAGGCATATCATAGGAAAAGAAGTAAAAGCAAGAGATAGAAACAGATTATCCTCTGAGGAGTCTTAACTGAAGGAATGAAAAGAAAAAAAAAAAATACTCACAGTGTAATAATGTTTTCTGCTATTGAACAGAGATGAATAGATGTTGGGTGGATAGATGAATACAGGAATAGACCATAGATTATAGAAGATGATGAATGGATAGACAAATGCAGATAAATAGAATAAAATAAATGTCAATAATATCTCACAGGTGATTGTCAGAGACTGGAGGGATGGGGAGTAGGGAGTTAGTTACTTTTTATAGTTACAGAGTCTCATTTTGGGAAATGAAAAGTCTTGGAGAGTAGTGAGTGTTACATAACTAAGTAAATATACTTAATTCCACAGAACCAAATACTTTAAAATACCTAAAAATAGTCGTTATTTTTTTTATTGTGGTAAAACATACATATTATAAAATTTACCATTTTTACTATTTTAAGTTTATTAAAATAATTTTAAGATACTTAAAAATAATTTTTAGTTATTGGAAGTGACCATTCCAATTTTTGTCTCTATAAATTTCACTATTTCAGAAACCTCATATAAATGGTATCATACAATATTTGTTCTTTTGTGAAGTATAGTGTGTCAGAAAGTAGCATTTGTCTTCCAAACTAATCTATGTGGTAGTAAGCCTCAAAATGTCCTTCCCTTTTGCAACTGAATAATATCCCATTGTGTATATATTCCACATTTTTTGTTCATTCATTCATTCACTCATTCATTCATCATTGGGCACTTAGATTGCACCTTTTAGCTATTGTGAATAATGCTGCTCAACACATAAAAAATATCTGAGTTCCTGCTTTCACTTCTTAAAATGGTAGAGTTTATGCTATGTTACTTTACCACAATAAAAAAAACCTAATAAGAGCATGTTATTTAATAGATTCAACATAATAAATGCATTAACTAATAAAGAATGAAAATAGCATTAATATTAGCTCTCCAAAGATTTCCTATGTATTAAATAATAGATAACTCAGTGTCATTAACTTTTATATTAACTCTATAAAATAATTTTCATATTTCCTTGAAATAATTTCTCATCAGTCCTTTATGAACACTGTTTGTTAACAAAGTCATCTCTATTTCTTAATATAATATTTAGCTAATAAATATATAATCTAAAAAAATGTTCCTGATGGCTCTCACATGTTAAATTTCCCAGATTTAATATATTAGTTCAATGTAATATCACATCCAATAACATCTATAATGAGTGCTTCAGAGGCAAAATGAATATCTAGTTTAGGATTCAGATTGAGATATTTTGCACTCTACATTGGTTCAAATGATAGATAAATAAAAAATAATTTCTTATCCAGATTCATATGTTGTCACAATTCGGTTTAAGTGTCATTTCTGAACAGATGCTAGTGGTCTCTAGAAAAATCTTGCTATCATTAAAATAATAATATAAAGAAAATACACTGTTTTACACACAAACTATAACATAAAAACAGTTTTGTAGTTCCTGTTGCATGGCTGTTCAATTCTACCATCAAGCACTAGCAAAACAAGATAAATGCATTTCTGGCTAGATCCATTTTTATCACTTTCCCCAATTTAATAAGTGTACATTAGCTTATTTAATTTCCCAATCTCTATGTATTTCATATTTTATGAGCTTGCTTATAGATCCTTCATAAGGAAATGCATAAATCACAAGAGCCCAAATTAATTGCACGTATCTGTACAACCAACACCCAAACCAAGAATAAGAGTATCATACCAAAGGTACTCTGAATATCCATCCCAGTCACCACTTACTCCAAAGGGTACCCACTCCACTGACTTAACACAAAATTTTATTTTACTTGTCTTTTGAACTTTACAACAACAAAAAAGCATGTGGCAGGAAGCCTGGGTGGCTCAGGTTGAACATCTGCCTTTGGCTGAGGGTGTGATTCCGGGGTCCTGGGATGGAGTCCCACATCAGGCTCTCCATGCGGAGCCTGCTTCTCCCTCTCTCTGTCTTTGTCTCTTTCTGTGTCTCTCATGAATAAATAAATAAAACCTTCAGGGGAAAAAAAGCATATGGCTTTTACTTAATGTATCTAATTCTCATTTTTTTCAGAGTATATGTTGGGTTTCATCCATGTTGTTACATGTGTATATAGTTTGTTCAATCTTGTTGTCATGTTAAGACTTATTAAAATGAATATATTACTTATATTTAACTTAGCTAATTATAAAAATTAAAATATTAAAATTAATTATAAAAATAGAAGCTACCAAGAAGTTTTTTTAGAATAGTTATAAAAATTACACTTTCACCAAAGGTTCATGACCATTCCTTTTCTCCACATTCTAACCAATATTTGAATGTTTTTGTCTTTTTAAAAAATTTTAGTCATTCTCACAGTGCTGCATTTTGATTATGACTTGCATTTTCCTGATGAGTAATCATATTGAGTACTGTTTCATATGTTTATTGGATAATTGAATAAATTTTTTTGAAGTGACTATTTTTTTTCCTATTGAGTTCTCTCTTTTGCTTTTTGTATTATAGATATGAATTTTTGTTGGATGCACATTTGAGTTGAGTCTTTCATTCCCTTAATGTTTTTTGATAAAGACATTTCTTAATTTTAGTATAGGCACATTTATTATTCTCTACCTCTATGTCCTTCTTAAGAAATCTTTGTCTAGGGCAGCCTGGGTGCCTCAGTGGTTTAGTGCTGCCTTCAGCCCAGGGTGTGATTCTGGAGACACAGGATTGAGTCCCACATTAGGCTCCTTTCAGGGAGCCTGCTTCTCCCTCTGCCTGTCTCTCTCTCTGTGTGTGTGTGTGTGTGTGTGTGTGTGTGTGTGTCTTCCATGGATAAATAAATAAGATCTTAAAAAAAAATCTTTGTCTAACTAAGGACAAAAAATAATCTCATATTTCTCCTATGATTTTTATTCATTTGCCTTTCATACTTAGATATACAGAATATCTGAAAGTGATTTTGTTATCCTACCATTCATTTTTTTCATTTTTTTAAAAGATTTTATTTATTTATTCATGAGAGACAAAGAGAGAGAGGCAGAGACAAGGCAGAGGGAGAAGCAGGCTCCATGCAGGGAGCCCAATGTGGGACTGAATCCCAGGACTCCGAGATCATGACTGAGCTGAAGGCAGACGCTCAACTGCTGAGCCATCCAGGCATCCCTCATTTTTTTCTCTTTTTTTATGGACATTCCATTATTCATAATCATTTTTCGAGAGAACATCTTTTTCATTTTCAAGATTTATATCACTTTTATCACAAGTCAGATGACCATACATATGTGGATATCTCTCTGGACACCAAATACTATTCTTTTAGTTGATCTATTTACCTTCAGACAAAATTAGATGTTAATTGCTTGAACTTTATAACATGTATTGATATCTGGTACTGCAAGCTTCCAGTGTTGCCTTTCTTTTCAAACAAAATTTAGAATCGGATTATGAATTTATAGACACACACTAATACACATGGGATCTTGATCAAGATTGCACTGAATCTATAAGTCAATGCAAGATAATTGAAATCTTTACAACAGTAGTTTTCCATTGGAGGTATTTGGCCCCCAAAAGATCTTTGTCAATAACTAGAGATATCTTTGGTGGTCAGAACTGGGGTGCACCTAGTGAGATTGAAACCAAGAATACTGCTTAATATCCTGCAGTGTATAATGTGGCACCTCCCAACAAAATAAAATATTCAAACCAAAATCTCAATGGTGCCAAGGTTCAGAAACCCTTCTTTATAAGACTGTGTTCCAATCTATGAAAATCACATATTTATATTTGTTTAAAACAATTTTCATTTTCCTAAGCAATGTTGTGTGCTTTTTGTTATTAAAGTTTTGCACATCTTTTGCTATATGAATATATATATTTTTTTCACTAGGAATTAGATGTGTTTTTTAAAGTTCCCCTAAAGTATATTTTATTTCATTTTTTAAAAATTTTTCATTGCCAATATATAGAAAGTAAATAGCTGGATCTGTATTGATTTGACATCTGTGATCTTGCTAGATTCACTTATTGACTTACTGTTTGTTCTAGATAATTTTATATTTTTTCCATTCACAATCATTTTATCAATAACCAGTAATTCATTTATTTCTTGCCTATGAATACTAATGCCTGCTATTCATTATAATTTTCTTACTTTATTTTTTTATTGTCACCAATACACTGCCGGGCATAAGTGGGCTATAATGGCCTTCCTTATCTTGTTCTGATTTAAGGTAGAAATATGTCAATGATTCATTATGAGTATCTGATCTAGGGTATTTGTTAATATTCTAAGCTCATTAAGTTTCTTGGGAAAAAAAAAGAAAAAGAAAAAAGAAAAGTTTCTTGGGGGTGGCCCGGCTGGTTCAGCGGTTTAGCTCTGCCTGCAGCCCAGGGCGTGATCCTGGAGACCTCGGATCAAGTCCCGCGTTGGGCTCCCTGCATGGAGCCTGATTCTCCCTCTGCCTGTATCTCTAATGAATAAATACATAAAATTTTTAAAAAATAATTTTGTGTATATCTTTTCTTTGTGTTTACTATAACCAGATATGTGTGTGTGTGTGTGTATCCAAAATCAACTTCTCCTAGAAGTAAATCATTATTATAAGTTGTAGCTTCCATTGACATGATTACATTTAGTTTTCTTAGTGGATTGAATTGAGGGAGATGATAAATTCTATTTCATCAATATCCTGACTGTCACAACATAGAAAATATATTTCATCTATAATTATTCTCAGATTATCAAAATAGTTTTATTAAGAAAAATGTTTCTATCCTATAGGGTAAGAATAAAATTAGATTACGGTTTCTCATAATTCCTTTTGGGTTTTACATTTACATTTTTTCTAGATCCTTATATATTTATTCTTGTGCCATGAGGAGTTAAAGTATATAACGGGGGACCAGTTTTCCTTGTAAGGCATCTCTTCATTGTTATACTTATTTAAAGATGAAGGTAAAATTTCATGTAACTTCCAGCTTTTGACTTTTCTTGCAGGATTTCAGGGTTCTTGTCTCATAGAGATGAAGAATGAATTTCACAGACACAAAGGAGTGAAGGTAAGTGAAAGTTTATTAAGTGTAAGTGAGAGCAGAAAGGAAAGAAAAAAGGCTACCTCAATGAGAGGGGTCTGGAATGGGTTGCCACTGCAGGCTTTTACTGGCAGTCTTTCGCTGAGAACTGACCCAAAAGCTTGTGGCCTTGAGATTCTTGTGCTGGCTTGGTTTGAGCAAGGTCTACTATTCATAACATCTTTAATGGCTTACTTCTTTGAAGTTTGGTCATTTTCTGTGATTGCAAAGTAGCTGCCCAAAAAATATCCTCCCTAACATCTAGGGCCAAGTGGTCTGCTTTGTTCCCTTATATCTGGTTTTGTCAGCCTCAACATCTCCACACCTGGGATTTCTGTGAGCCTGATCACAAAGTCCCCTGCCTGAACCTAGAGCCTCCTCGGAGGAGTCAGGACCTCCTCTCTCTCTCCCTGCCTAGACTTCAAACCTTTCCTTATTCACTTTGAAAATATCCATCCAAAGAGACAAAGGAAATAGTTGGTGTCAGGAGGGACCGTTAACAACATATTCTGTGAATATATTTTTGTCCCAAATTATATAAAAATGTGCAGTATCCTACTCCTCACACAAACGAACCATTTTCTCACATAGAGTGATACCACAGTATTGATTTATTGTTTGTGTTTATAGCAATTTACCTTGATTACTACATGCCTTTCAATATAGCATGACTTACCTTTCCTGATTTGAAGCGTAAGTTGTAACATTTTTATTGGAGTGGGTATGTCTCATAAAAAAAGAGTGTAGTTTTCGTTTTTGGCATGACCTTGTCATTTGAGAAAGCATTACATTTTAACGACATATAATTTAAAATGCCTTTAGGAGTGAGTTGAATTTACTGAGATATTTTTAAGAGTAATTACTTACTAGAGGTTGTCAGAGCACTTGTAGAGTATCAACCTTCTTCAGGGCAGATATTTGAGACTACTCAAAATGAATTAACGCTTCTACTATTAATGTTTGATAGGAGACCACAGTGAAAAAGATGGATGCTTATATAATTGACATCCTTAACATTTAGAGCTGAATACTTAAATGCCAGAAACATAATTCTGAATAAAATGTCAGGACCTAACTCAATAATATTTAATGATGTAGTAGGGAAGGAATGAACAGAAGTCATCTTATATTATTAATGAAATTATTTAAAATAGGCTTAATTGTCCCCACATATTGTTAAGAAGTTTTTATTCATATTATTGTTTTTAAGAATAATTTGTTTCAAATATTCAACTATACGAGTCTGGAGATGTCAACTATCTTTCTGATTCACATGATTGAAAAATACTTTTATCAAAATGTAAACAGCAATTGCACTTGGTCAGCTAAATATTTTAATTTACTACAATTGGTACAGTATGAAATCCTACTTCATTCTTGAGTTTTTAGTCTTTGTTAATGGATTGATCTTTTGCTAGTTAAATGATATGCTTAATAAAACTATTTTATACTAGTAGGACCTAGTAGGCATATGCAATAAAAATAAAAACAAATAATGCTGAGACAATATCCATTCAAAATTTATTAAGAAAACTAATAATTAATTAGCATAGTTGAAAAATAACTAAATGAATGATAGAAAACTATAATATATACCAATATGGCCCATAATTTTAATGAATAATTCTGTAAAAATTAGGGTCAAGAGTTTTAAGAGTTATTTATTTCATTTTTAATTAATAAATTAAGTGGTGCTGTGGTGGTTTTAATGCAAAATTGCTTTTTGGAGAGTTTATATTAAAGAATGCTTTTTGCAAAATCTTTACTCACTATATACTGAGAGCTGTAAGAAATTTAGGGCAGATTTATAGTTCAGCTAGTCATTTTGCTAAGCCTCAAATCCTGTCATTATAATCTTAATTACCTCTATAAGTAGAAAATAGGCTATAGTGTGGTGATCAAATTATATTTAACCATGTCCATCAATGCAGGGAAGGTTCCTGAAGAGGATTCCTGGATAAGGTAATGAATAATGCTCTTGCTTCAGACAGTAAAAGAAATACTTGTCAATATTAAGCATGGAATTCTGGGATTATAATGACAAGGAGCAAGAGATAGTCAAAGAAATCAACTGGTATTGACTAGTTCTAAATATAGTCATCTTTTCTGGATCTATCAAGGCTATAAAACAGTTAACCAATCTTCCTGAAGTCAATGTTCCCTTTCATAGTGTTATTATAAGATATTATATACTAATGACTCTCAAATTGAACTCCAGAGAACCTTTCAGGGACTTCAGAGGTCAAAAGTAGTGTCATGATAATTCTTTTTCACTCACATTTTCTCTTATGGGAACTGTGGATTTCTTAAAAAGCTAAAAGATGAGTGTAATAGGCACAGACCCAAGGCAAGACATAGGAATTCAGCTGCTTTCTTTAAGTCAGCTGGAAATTTAGGAAATCTTATTTAAGAAATTTGCTGAAATGTAAAACAATGTCACTCTTTTCATTTTTTTCCCTTTGGAAAGTATAATTATTTCAATAAACTGCTATTTATGCAATGAGTTCATTAGTATTTTAAGGGGAATAATAATTTTTCAGTTAACTCCTAATACAAACTTTAAAGATCTAACATATGAATAAAAATTCTTTGGACTATTAGAGTGCCTGGGTGCCTCAGTCGGTTCGGTGTCCAGCTCTCGGTTTTGGCTCAGGTTGTGATCTCAGGGGTTGTGAGATGGAGCCCTGCATTGGACTCTGGGCTTGGCGAGGAATCTGCTTAAGTTTTTCTCCCTCTGCTCTGCCCCCACACCAGCACATGAGTTTTTTCTCTCTCTCAAATACATAATCTTTTTAAAAAAAAAATTCTTTGGACCCTCAATATCTTCTAAGATTGTAAGGAGTTCTCAAGATCAAATAGTTTGGAAAAAAAAAAAAAAGATCAAATAGTTTGGTAATGACCTTTGTATAGAATCTTTAATGATTGAGTTATTATTATTATTATTATTAGTTGTTATTATTTGAAGTATCTTCTTACTCTTGCACCACTAGAGAGCCAGCGTTTTATTAATTAATTAATCAATTAATTAATTAATTATTTTAGGATGTACAAATGCTTCTCTATTATAGGATACCAAGTAACTAGACTTTCCAAGTCATTTACATTTCTAGGAAAAGCTTATACTGCAAATGGCCACTCTGGTTCCTGGGAAATTCTGTATTTTTAGCCTTATTAGTTATCATTATTTAATTACACAAGAAAGCTATTCAAGTATAATACTTATAGATAGCTATTTCATTAAAACATTTCCCAATGTTTACACAATATCAATCAGGATATTATATTTATTTTTTTCTCTGTGAGCAAATCTGGAGGAAGGGGAATGCTGTTTCCTCATTGTATCTCCAATGCGTAGTACATTTTCTGAAGTAAAGTAGATGTAGAGGCTGCTTTTAGGCAAACAGATTTGACCAATGGAATGTGGAAAGGGCTCACAGAGCCCAGCTGACTGAATACAGGTCCATCAGGGGACCCACCTCAAAATGTCCCAAGGGGTAACTGTCCAAAGGACTATTTAGAATTAGGCACAGTTGCCAAAAAAAAAAGGAGATTCAACACATTATCATACCTCTTCAACTTCCCCATTAAAAGCAGCCCCCACCCACTGCCTTATTGCAGATAGCCTCTCCTTCGCTGTCATGCTCACAGGTCTCTTGCTGTATATTTAATAAACTTTTCTCTCCTTTGTCCTTCAAGTGAATTCTTTCACCTCCTACGCTACAGGCTTCCAGCTGATCAGTCACCACATATTTGGGGTCCCCCTATCTGATCAAGAGATACACCATTTGGACACCACAGTAGATCCTCAAGTATTGGATAAATTAATGGCATCTGTGGCAGAAATGCATGCATTATTTACTATTAATCTTTAATTATCTTGAATTTTTTAACCTCACCCCAGTCAGATTTACACTACTGCCCTTTTCTTTTAGAAAACATACCTGTCCATTTCCCTTATTGTTTCAATGTATGAACCACCCATATGCAGAAATTATCTTTCAAGGTTTTAATGGAGTATTTCAAATCACTTTTGAAATGAGTCTTTGTTTCCTTACTGCCTACAAAGCCGTGATATTCAAAGCCTTTTATTATCCAATGAAATTTAACTCTCAGAAATATAATTTTCCAGTGTCCTTTGAGTCATATCATGTTCCTTTGCACTAGGAAGATTAATATTCTCCCAAACATATCAATAACTCTGACAATTCATATATTTCACACAAAATAGTAATAAAATAGAGGTACTATTTCAAACATTTTAGTTGTATCTAATTTGTTCAAGTTAAATTTCTTAATACACAGTTTGTTTTATGATCCTTTTTATTATAGTAACACTATTTCCCAGTATCACTTAATAGCTATTAAGAGATAGCACTTAATTTAAACTGACTTTACCTTTTCTGCTGGATCTAAATGAATATGCATTCATGAATTTTATGATAATATGGCTTAATGAAATGTTATTATATAATTCTTTGCATAATGTCCTTTTATCTCCTCTCCTCTGTGCTGTGTATTTTAACTGTTCTTTGAATTTATAATAAAACAGATCAAGAATGACAAAGTAATGTGTTAATCTCATTTATTTAAAGGATAAATAATTTAATGATCCATATCCACTCACCAAATGTCTAGTGATCATATGACTTCCAAACTTTCCAAAAAATTAAAAGCTGGTACAGTCCATATACATTTTTTTTCATTAAGATACCTCTCTGAAGAGAAAATGAAGTTCATTACAGTTGCACTAACTTCATTGAATGGCAATTTAAACAACTGAAATTTTGCTATACAATGTCAAAGGGATATTATGCACTTTGAAACTTCAACTTAAATTCCATCAGGTCAAATTTGTTGTAGTTTAATTGACATATTGAATTGGCCTTTATTTCCTTATCTACTATCTGTAATTAGGAATATTCAGAATATTGACATCAAGACCCTGCTGATGTATTGGTATACGAAGTTATGAAATGGAATATAGAGAAGTTTCCAAGCTTGGAAAAAAAATTGGAGAAAAATCCAACGATTTTACTAATGATTTAGGAAGAAAGTTTATCTTGAGACTCTGTCCAACAGAGAAAGAAATATCAGAGTTTCTTACCAACATCCTTAGTTGTAACAATTTGGCACTTGAAGCACTAGCTAAGGTTGTTCATCAGGGTGTCGCCTTTACTGACCCAACTCTGGATTCCGTAGAGTTCAACACTCTATAGGACATTTTAGAAATTTGGGTATAAAAGCTCCTGCTGACATTAAATCCATTCAAAGAATCTTCCCCTGTGGACATCAGTGTGTCACCATTTTAAGTGGTATCTATGACATTCAGATAGCAGTGCCCCTGATAGAAGTTATCAACTAACCTTTTGCACACAAGACTTAAACACTCTCAGTTGGAGAGGACAGTGCTACTGGGACTCTTCTTACATGGGGACCAATATCCATTCATTTCAGCCCCTATCTCTAAAAGAAAAAGCAATGCAACACAGAACCAACTGATTGAAAACACCAGTTCTGAGGTGGAATTTCTCTACTGGTTTTCCATTTGTACTTGTAACAAAACAGTACAAGTGAAAAGGAAACCTATCAAAGTCAAATCTTCAGAGATATGTGGATATAATATATTCTAAGTGGTCCAGTCTGCTTGCAAGAATCTTTGTGTTATCTGAGGACTTCTGGACCTATCTATCTTTCCAGAAGATACTGTATTCCAGTGGGACTCTTGCACTGCTCATGCTACACTCAGGGCCATGGGTGGGAAAATGAGAGATTTAAAAGAATGCTTGCAAAAAAATCCAGAAATGAGTTTGACTTGCCAAAGTTGGTGCACCACAGGTAAAGCAAAGGCGCTGCTGGAGTTAATTGGTGTGCCAACAAGGAAGGATTAATTGCATACAGATTAAGGAAATGGGTGGAGTCATTTCTGAACCTCCCCATCAAAAAATCCAGCATGAGCAGATCCATACACACAGATAAACCATGTTTTCATGTACTTAGAAACCAAAGCATGAAACTATTTCCTACATTTCTATGTTTTAAAGATAGCTTTGTCTTGGGGGAACCCTAGGGAGATCAGAGGAGCCCTGGGGTTTGGGAGGGTGGGGCAGGACCAAACTGTTGCAACCACAGCTGGTGGAGCAAAGCCAGGAGGTGCTAACAAACTTGGCATGTCCTCCAAATGGGAGAGGTGAGGGCTATCAGTAATTGGTAGCTCCTCAGAGCAACTTAAATTCTAGTGTCTCAGGGAAGCTGCAGCTAAGGGGAGCAGTGAGCATGCTGCAGCCCTGGGGCGAGCATGGCCACGAGGAACAGGAGGATCAATGCAGTTGGTCCCATAAGGTTTTTTCACTGTCAATTTTCCCCTTTTTCATTCCTGCTGAGCCTGCAACCCCCAAGTCTGATTGAATTCCTAGAAAGGCCTACTGCCTGCTGCCTGCGAGAAGCCTACCAACCCTCCTGGAGTTGGGACATTGGTGAATGGGAAAACCAACATTCCAGGAGGCAAGCTGGACAGGGGTCAGCTTGCTTCAAATTATCATTCTCATTATTTTCTGACCTAGGTCCTTTGATCTGTAAGAGGCCTGATTACCTTTCTTTGAGATTTGCAGACCACTGGCCTTGAGGAGTGAAGGACCAGAACTTTTTCAGGCCACATAAAACAGCAAGCCTGAGGCCACCTTTGCCTCTAATTAGCCTAGCAATTTTTAGCAAAATGCTTTTCTTCCTTTCTTTTTTTTCTAGGTCACCCAAATGATTCTACTGATCCCCCATTGTGTATCTGTAGAACTTGCCCACCCTTGCAGAAAGAACAGAAAACCCCTGCACATAATGAAACACACCAGATGCCCTGGTACAAGCCCTTAGCACTGAGATAATGTTTATGGCTTGCACCATCGAGTCTGCATATGATCAAGAAATTGTGCAGGCCACTGCACTCCCTTTGCTGATTTACTACTCTAATCCCCTTTAAAAACCCCTGCACCAATCAGAAACCTCAGAGTTGGCTTTTGGACAGAGTCCACCTATTCCTCAGGTTGCCAGCCTCCTGAACAAAGCTCAAATTCCTTCTAATCCAAAACCCATTTCTTGAGTAATGGTCTTTCACGCGAAGGGCAGCCAAATTTGAGTTCAGTAACATTGCCACTCGATTTCCCTCTCTTTCTTCCCAGGCACAGGATACAGACACGAGGTAGAGAAACCCCATTCTCAGAGCATGGGACACATCTAGAGCAGATAGAGGTTCTAATGGTTAAAAGAAAGCCTGTAGGATTGGATGATCCTCCCCAAATTTGAGACTTCCCACCAGTGACTTAGGTGGTCCAATGTCCAGGAGGTCTGTGTGCTACAGAATGCTCTTAGCCAGCCCTGGATGATATGCTCTAAGGAACTGTCATCTAAGATCATGAAAAGGAGCAGATCCTGCTGGTGCTGGAGCTGGAGCCCTCCTACCTGAGGAAGTCAAAACCAGGCTGCCAGAACAATGTCTATAGATCAGAGCAGAAGTTATAGATGTCCTGAGGACATTGTAAACAATCTGATAGGACCAGGGCAATGGATGAAAAGAAAATTAAGTTTTAGGGGGCACCTGGGTAGCTCAGTGGTTGAGCATCTGCCTTTGGTTTGGGTCATGATCCTGAGGTCTGGAGACCGAGTCCCACATCAGGCTCCCTGCAAGGAGCCTGCTTCTCCTTCTGCCTATGTCTCTGCCTCTTTCTCGGTGTCTCTCATGAATAATAAATAAAATCTTAAAAAAGAAGAAAATTAAGTTTTTTTTAAGTGGGAGTGGCTAAGATTCAGAAGCATGGATACATTGCCTTTGATACCCAACTTGAAGGACCATTTTGCTGTCCCAAGGAACTCCACTGAGGTTTACACTTGCCAGTTTCAGAGAATTATCTATTTCCCTCTAATGGGTTTTTGATCCTGTGTTTCTGAGATACTTGGTTTTTCATTCTTCCTACTCTATTCATTTTTTAATGAATGTAATTTTTAAATTCTTGTGTTTGACTCTCAGATACCACCTTTCTCATAATATACTCAGTAAATAGTTACTGAATGTCAGATTAAATGACTTGGACAAGGGGGTTCCTGTGATCTCTGCTTTAGGATTATAAAAAAAATCCTACAGAATAACTATTTTTTAGATGTTTAAATTATACAACTAATGCATACATTTTCTTTTCAAATTAGAATGCTAATTTGAGAATGAATTTGAGTCTGTGTATGGACCAACTAGGAAAAAGAGTTTTTATCACTTACTGATGTTTGCCATGAGTGTTTTTGGTGTGAGTGTGAATGTGTCTTTATGTTTGCCTATGTATTGATTGGCAGACATACAGTTTTATGTTTCCTTAAGGGACTTATGTCTTCTAGGCTGCCTTTTCCCTGAGATGAACTTATTTCCTTACTGAAAATGTTGAGGCTAAGTCACAATTTTATTCATATGGAATTTCAAGGAGCCCCAAATAGTCAAACAATCTTGAAAAAGAAGACTCACACTTCCCAATTATAAGCTACAGTCCTCAAAACATGTGATACTGATATAAGGATTAACACACAGATCAGTGGAATAGAACTGAGAGTCCAGAATAATGCCAGACCAACAAGCAACTAATTTTCAACAAGAATATCAGAACCATTAAAGGGAAGGGAGGGAGGAATGGACTTTTCAACAAATGGTGTTGGGACAACTGGATATCCACATGCAACATCATGAAGTTGGACCTTTATATCTTATACATACAAAAATTAACTCAAAATCAATCAAATATCTAAATGTAAAGCTAAAACTATAAAACTCTTAGAAGAAAACCCAGGTATAAATCCTCACAGCCAAAGATTAGGCAATGGTTTCCTAATATAATACCAAAATCATAAGCAACAGAAGAAAAAAATGATAAATTGAATCTCATCAAAATAGAAAATGTACATCAAAGGATGCTATCATCCTTTGATAAAGTGAAAGACAACCCACTGAATGGAAGAAAATATTTGGAAATTATATATCATTTATATATCATTTAAGAATTTAAGAATGAATAAACAAAATGTGAAAAGCCATACAAATGAAATAATATTAAAGCATTAAAAGGAATGAAGTACTGGTACATGGTGCAACAGGAATAAACTTCAAGAACATCATGCTGAATGGAACAAGTCACTCCAAAGACCATTTATAGGAAAAGTCCAGACTAGGAAAATCTACAGAGACAGAACGTACATTAGTGGTTGCTTATGTTTTGGTGGCATGAGATTTGGGGGGGAAAAAAAAACTAACTGTTTTGGAGTTTCTTTTCAAGTTGATAAAAAAAATATCCTAATATTGTTTGTGTCAAATGATGCACAACTCTGTGACTATGTAAAAGCCATTGAATTGCATGCTTTAAATAGGTAATTTATATGGAATGTGAAAGATATTTCAAAAAGCTGTTTAAAAAGGACACTATCAAGGAGTAATTCTGAATGATGACATTTTTTTTTCCATCCTTGGTCACTTGGCTGAGCTCTGGTAACAGTAGATAAGGGATTCTTTATGAAACACTTATCTAGTAGAAAAAAAATATATTAATCTCCTAGTTGTTGCCAAGTGTTTCCTGGGGAACCACATATCTGTCTTTAGGCATAAGGCTCCCTAATTTACACCAAGATAATTTGGGGTTTGGAAGGAGAAAACAGAACTAGGTAACTGACCTTTGTTGAGTATTTGAGGGCGAAGAAAAACTCAGGAGGGAGAGGTTTCTGCAGAAGAGTAGGATGCTAGAACAATCTTGAGTAGAAATGATGGACAAAGCCGATAGAAGTCTGATATTTAGCTTCCAGTTATCTGCTGAATCACACTATGATGTAAACCTCTTACCCCTGACTCAGCAGTAACACTCTACTGTCTTTTCTGTTTGATATTGAGAGGTATGAGTTTAAAAAGTAGGGACTTGCCCCACATATGAGTTGCTATTGTGTTGGAGACAATAGGGCAGTGGCGGTGCATCAAATGGAGAATGAGAATTGAACAGAAATCAGAGCTACCAATAGCCCAGGAGACATAAGATTCTGATTCACAGTCATCTTCTTAAAGGGCGTTTCTAGGTGTTTGAATAAATTGAATCTGTATATTAAAGAATATTGTGTTATATATGCAATGGAAAGCCAGTCTAAGTATGAAATATGCTGCAGGGAGGGGGCATCCATTGATTACAAGACCTCAAAGTTGGGGACAGGAGAAAACGTGGAACAGAAGAGACAGTCACTATGATCGGAAGGAGGATTGCATTCAACAATAAGAATGCCAACAGCAGTAGTATTGTATAGGACAAGGGAGAGGCACAATATTATGGAGGCTTCTGCTGGCTGAGCTTGGAACCAAGCCTGTGAAAATCATGACATCATGTTATGTCACATCATGACATCATCACTGACATCAAAGGATTCTGGTGAGACGGCACAAGCAGGAGTTCTCCAAGCAAATGCTTTAGACAGCACGGCCCTCCATGGTCCTTAGAGATGCTTCAGTAGCCTCTAATTATCAGAGAAGAAAAATCCCCATTAACTAGATGATTGCAAAAAGATCCAATCATAGAGTTTCCTTCGGAGGCGAGACAGGTATCTTCCTAACTCGCAAAGTAGAGAATTAAGCAGAAGTTGAGACTTGATCTAAGTGAGGAGAGACCAAAATGAAAGAGTAGGAGATACAACTGACTGAGCATTCTGGTTCTAGTTCATTGGAAGGAGTCATCAAACTCATGAGGATGGGAGCTGGGAGAAGAGTTGAGAACAGTGCTCAGGGCACATCTTGTCCAGAATCTTGTTTCTTATTTTGTATCATGTGAGAATTGTAGAGGGACCTACTATCAGGTCCCTGGGGGTCATCAGGACAGGGACATCAGGAGCAGGAAGAGAGACATCAGTTGTCCTTCTCACCTGCTTCTCAGAAGTGCTCTTTTGTTTCCACCACTGGGAAGTTAATGGTCAATCCCTTGTGTCTTTTCTGAAGTTGGGGAGTAATTAGAAAGAAAGATTCATTTTTCCAGAACCTCCACCATCTCCCCAGGCCCAGGAGCACAAGTTCCAAAAGAGTAAACAAGAGACAAAGCCCTACTGACCCTAATATGATCTTTAGGAAGATGATAAGAAATAAAAAAAAAAATATAGTTTCATCCTATTGATAATCAAAATTAACCTTCCTCTATTAAGGAGCATTTTTTCATTACGTGTTCATAATAATGTTAATGTCAATGATTGAATGACATGCAGCAATTAAATAGATGTGTGGAATTCTCTTTTATTGATATATAATTGACACATAACATTATTTTTTACATACTGTGTATTTGTATATATTGAATAATCACCAAAATAAGTCTAGTTAACATCTGTCACCATACATAGTTACAAATTCTTTTTTCTTGTGATGAGAACTTTAAGATCTACTTTCTTAGCAACTTTCAAATAGATAATTCAGTATTATTAACTATAGTCACCAGGCTTTACATTAAATCTCCAGAACTTAGTTATTTTAAAACTAGAGTTTTGCATCTCTTGACTTCCTTTGGCCATTTGTGAAGGTTCAGCCTTGTGTAAAAGTCTTTGGGGGGAAAAAAAAAGGCTTTCTTTCCCTCCAAATCAAGTCCACTTTATTTGAATTTTTTCACATGCCACAAGTTTATATGAAAATAACTGTTTAGGGCAGCCCAAGTGGCTCAGCGGTTTAGTGCCAACTTCTGCCCAGGGCCTGATCCTGGAGACCCGGGATCAAATCCCATGTCAGGCTCCCTGCATGGAGCCTGCTTCTCCCTCTGCCTGTGTCTCTGCCTCTCTCTCTCTCTCTGTGCCTCTCATGAATAAATAAATATTAAAAAAATAGCTGTTTAAACTGGAATTTAAACATGGAATTTAGGAGTGGGCATCATAGTAAAATGCCAGACACCAGCAATTCAATCAGATAGATGAGGAGATCTGTAGTGGAAAGTGAGGTGATGCATATTTGGTTGTTTAGCACTTGGTCACAACACACTGTGGCCTGCTGGCCTCCTCCATCCCTACCATCTCCCCCCTCCTCTTAAAAGTATGCTGAACTCAATTATTTCCCAATAAAGTTGCATTAGGAATGGCAATGGTAGGAGGAACAGGAATGTTGGGACTGGAAACACTGCAGGGTGTCATGTGCCCCACCCATACCCAGGCATGCACAAACAGATGCCCACACATGTGTGCTTACCCATGATCAACTCTTATAGACACTCCTAGACATGTGCCCCCCACCCCCACAGTGAGAACAGCAATGCAGGCCTCTAGCTGCCACCCTATTAGGGTTTGTTGGAAAGATGTTCCCTGGCAGGTTTATCCCAGCAGCAGCTTCTGCTTCAGACTTGGAGTTCAGGGCTGGGGGCCTCAATTCCAAGGAAGACTTTGCAATGTAGTCAAGCAGCCCTGGGTCATCCTTCAATCCTCAGGTATGGCTGACCCTAGAGTGATGCAGCCAATACCCTGGTCCTATGTGAATACAAAACCCCACACTTAGTGTTTTTGGAAGAGCTTTAGAAGGTAATTTAGATGACATTTAGACAACTTTGGCCTTTTCCTTTTGTTTTAGTTTTAATTTATGTTGGTATTTGTTCACCACATCAAGCAGATCTATATGTACTAAGCTAGGGCTGGCATTTTATAGATACTGAGGTTGATATATTTTTTGAAGTATAATTTTAAATTCTGGATATAAATGAAATCATATTTTCAATTCCCAAAAATGGTGATATGGACCATGGAAAGAAGGGATTTCAGGTTAAAGTACCATGGGAAAACACTGAAGGTACATTTATTTCCCCTTGGAAACTCACAGTGAGACTAGCATTTAAAGGCTATCAGAAAGCTTATGACCAAAAACCTTGCTACATGGCATAGCTAAATATTTCTTATATTATTTTAACCAGGGAATACTTTCTCTGAAAAATGCTGAAAAGTATCCTACGAAAATATCTAATGAGACACTTAGTTTTTTTCAGAAACAGAAAATAGCTTTTTTAATTTAATCCTTGAAGTTGGATTTCTTTGCCAAGATGAGCTAAATGAATGAAAAATAAAATATATTTTTAATAACCTAAGATCTTACAAGAATTCTCTAATATTTTATAAATATTACAAATATACAATAAGGATCTAAAAATATATTTCTTCATTTCTCTCCTTGAATGACTGACTCAGACTGACTCATTACATTTCTTGTAATATTGCAAAATATATGCATAATTTTACATAAAATATTTCATCATCAATATTTTGTCATGTGAATATAAGCCATTTCAAAATAAAGAAAATGCTGGTCATTCATTTATTCCTTTATTCATGAATTATTTTACAGTGCCTGCTCTCTGCCAGAAACTCTTAGAGTCACCGTGATTATAGGAGGGACAGCGGATTAATTTTTACTGAAAGGAGATATAATTTACAGAAGAGCAAAAGTCTTTCTAATAACAATTGAAAGCTATTGGGAAAACTATACTGGGTGATACATGAGCAGAACATGTATTTTGATAACCCCTGCTTTAGAGAATGACAGGCACCAACAAGGATGATGCTAGGGGGTGGGAAGGAAAACTTCCAGCAACTGTGATAACAATAACAATTATAAAAATCCTGCCCTCTGTTGTTCCTGGGTTTCTTATGTTTATCCCTGCAGAAAGCATTATGTCAAGCTAATAGTCACCACCCATTCACAGCAATTGGTCCTTTTTCCTTTGTAGCTCTGAAAGGACCATACCCACTGGTGGGTGGTCAGTGAGTTCAACTCTAAGGAGATAATTTTTTTTCTTCAACTTCCAGGACTTAGAGCTGTACCAAATTCCACTCAACTTTTGGTACAACTATTAATCTGGGCCTACTGTAAAGTAAGATTTTTAGAAATACCAAATTTTAGACAACCCAGGAAAGTCTTTTGAAAATTATGCCACAGAAAACTCAAAAATTCACTCCTTGTTATTTCCCTTGGCTAGCTGTCCTCCTACAGTGAACAAGTCTGTTGAAAACTGCAGAGAAGCTATCTGTTTGTCTTGTATTTGTTTTGCATTAAGCTCAAAGAATGAAGAAATACCAGGTACTACAACTGAAGGGATTCAACATTTACTTTATTGTGAAAGTCCAGCAAATAAAACGACATACAAGATCCATGCAAGGAATTCCTTGCATACCAGATATTTACACCTGGTTAAAACAAGAAAAAAAAAAAAATTGCCTTCTGCATTGAAATAAAGATAAATGACTCAAAGGCAAGAACATGTTTGGCGGGCAAGAGGAACAGAAAGATCAATGTGGCTGGATGTTAATGAACAAAAATGTTCATGGTCTGACATGCAGCACAGGGATGGTGAAGGGCCATGGTTTCTGGCTCTGGCAAGAGGCTCAGAATTTATTTAAAGAAAATATTAAAGCCATTAGCTTATAAAAACAAGAATGTAATGGATTACAGAGAGGCACAACTGGAAGTAATAAAATCACTTAGGAGATTATTGCACTGCAATAATGCAAAGATGAAGTGAAAGATAATAGGCTGTAGCACAGTACATGTGGAAAGAAATAGAAATACATAGACTGTGAGGATTTATCTAGGATATGCTTTAGATGGAGGTGGTAGGGCTAGGTACCGTTTTGCATATGAAATGTGTAGGAAAGGGAAGAATTAATAATGACATTCATTTTGGGCTTCAATAATTGCATGAATAGTATACCTATTTCCTAAAATGAGGGAAATCCACATTGTCATTGGGCAGAGACTGAGAAGTCAAAAGTTATCTTTTATCCACATTAAGTTTGATATATTTGTAAGAAATCAGGTTGAGATTTTCAGTAGCTTGTTGGTTGTATCAAAATGAAGTTCAGTTTACAAACCAGGGCAGAAATATAAAGTTGGAAATCTTTGGTAAACATGTGTGTCTTAAAGCAATATGTCCAGATTAAATCTCTTGGGAGTGAAAATAGCAGAAAGAAAAGTAAAAGATTGGGACACTTGGGTGGCTCAGCGGTTGAGTGCTGGCCTTCAGCTCAGGGCATGATCCTGGGGTCCCAGGATTGAGTCCCACATCGGGCTCCCTGCATGGAGCCTCCTTCTGCCCCTGCCTGTCTCTACCTCTCTCTCTGTATGTCTCATGAATAAATAAATGTTAAAAAGAAAGAAGAAAAGAAGAAAGAAAGAAAGAAAGAAAGAAAGAAAGAAAGAAAGAAAGAAAGAAAAAAAGTAAAAGATTTAGGACTGAGCCCTGAGGTTTTCCAAAATTAAGAAATTGCCTAGAGAAGGAGCCAGCAAACATATTTTTGCAACTCACAACTTTTGAAGTAGAAGGATACCTGGACAAATAAAGAATGGATGTAATATTACCTTAAAATTTAAGGGAGATTAATTTGGGGGCATGGGCAGACAGAGGGAGAAAGAGAATCTTAAGCAGGCTCCATGCCCAGTGCAGAGCCTGACATGGGGCTCGATCTCACGTCCCTGAGATCATGACCAGAGCTAAAGCCAAAGTTGGATGCTTAACCAATGAGCTACCACAGCACACTTAAGGTACACTAATTTTTAATATATATTAAATAATTGTAATGGAACAAACTTTAATCACATTTTAGGGAACATAAGGACAGCTAAAGTTGTTTATTTTATCCTCATAGACTTTTCATTTCAACCTTTTGTCTTTCATAGAGGAATTTGGTCTTAGATATTTAAAATACTAAAGGATATGAGGAAGATGTAGTAAGAAGACGGTTATTTTCTGCATTCTAAAAGTTACAGTGCTATAGTTGCCTAAGGTATCTGCTTCTTAAACAAGTAGGCTTTGTTAAAAAAACAAAATGGAGAGGAATGTAATAAATGTCCAGTGTCTTTTACTTCTTTGATATGTGAAAGTAATAAGAAGAAAAGTATTTCCTGAAAAGAAAATACTAGAGGAAAGAGAAATTGGGAAAAAGAAATATTATCATTGTAGAGTGTCCAAAAAGTCACCCTTGAGTTTAGAAATTGAAGGAACTATTTATAAAATTGCATCTTAACATCCTAGACTCTTGCTTTACCTGGAAAACCACAGAATATCCATATTTGGACAGAATAAATATCGCCATCCAGGCAACAAGCTATGAGTTATTTGGTAGGAGAGATACTAGAGTTAGACTAGAAAATGTTGGTTATATTAGATGATCAAGAGGAGAATACTTGATTTTTTTTCTTTTTTGAGAATTAACTAGTTTATATAGAATGACTTAAGCCGTTCCTTATTCTATGTGATTCATTTGTGCCAACCAAGGCAAATATCCATGTTTTGATCACTTTATAACTTTTTTTTTCTTTTTTACTTTATAACTTTTATAACAGAGTTTAAACATGCTTAAGTAAGGCTGAACCTAATGATCCCTTATCCTCAACCACTGCTCTTCACTCTGTCTTGGATTTTTGTTTGTTTGTTGTTTTTGTTTTGTTTTGTTGCTATTTCCTGACATAGATAGCCAAATGTGCCTGGAAATTCTTTCACCTTATTAAAAGAATTGTATTCCTAAACACCCCTCCACGTAGCATGAAACATCATCCTTTTGCTTGTTTCCTTCCTTTCTGACTCCCCATCTCTGTATGCTATTTATGTTGAAAGCCTCGTAAGGAATGGAATGATAGTGTTATTAATTTTTGCTTTTCCCTTTTAAACTCCTTATGTATACTTACCTGGCAAAAAAAAAAAAAAAAAAAAAAAAAAAAAAAAAAAAAAAAAAAAAAAAAAATAAACTCCTTATGTATAAATGTCCCTTATGGGAAAAAAAAACCTGAGAATGTCATTAAAAACCATGTTGAATACAAATTTTATTTTCTATAACATCTATCCCATTCTTTTAACCAATACCTACTACACACTTATTGTGTACCTGGCACTATTCTAACTCAGCTGTGTTAACGCTGCGTATTGATTGCTTAAATGTAAATTCCCCTAGAAACTTTACAGAATCAAAGCTTTTAGGAAATGATATTTTTAAAAGTCAATTCTGATTATGTACTTGAAAATTATTAAAAATATTTAAGACTTTTTATAGTTTCAATAAGATGTTACTTTCTTTGATTTGCTTCTCTTTTTTTTGTGTGTCTTCTATTTCCCATTGACATGTGTCTTAATTTGGCTATATCATATTCAGGATTTCTCCCCTTCTCCTTAACAAAAATTAAAGCTATAATACTGGAAATACTTTAGGAAAGTCAAACAAATGTAAGAGACTCAGAGGAAGATAAAAATGAAATAAATTGAGATCAGCAAAACATGCCTTACAAAAATTCTTTTCCAGCCTTTGTGAATCATGTTAACGAATTTCACTGTGTTTTCTATTGGCAGGAATTAAATTTACTTCTAAGATGATTTGAGTGAATTTGACAGAAGCTTAAATGAAAATATTATTTTATCTGTGACAGAACAGTAACGACAATGACTAATTTTATAGTAAGCTCAGTTTTAAAATAAAGACGATGTTTTCAATAAATTTATGAATTTTACAAGATGAACTCATTTCATATTTCAGTAAATTAATTCCCCAGAAGTCATATGGAAAAAGCCCATGGATATTAATAATATTCTGGCATAAATAACACATTTAAATTTTCAATCTTACCCTACTGCAATAGTTATCTCAGGAAGAAAATAAGAAATATTACATATTTAGAGGGCAAAAGCTTTTTTATTTAGATTTTCTTGCTTTCCAAAGTACTCATGGCAATTCATAGATAATCAGTAAAGCATAAGAAAAATAGCACAGCATATGGGATAATAAGAGAAATAAATAAAAGTAAATCTCCAGGCAAAAATAATAGCTAATAATATTCCTTACAGTTACTATCATTTTGTATCACATTTTTATCTTTATTTAAGGGGGGTATAATGAGATACAAAATTCATTCTGTCTGTTATGACTTTGTTAAATTAACTTTTCTTAAGTAGAGTACAGAGTGCTAGATGGTGACTCATGAATGGTTCAACGGGAGACCACAAGAAAAATTGAAATAGAGTTTATTACTCACAGGTCCTGGAGAAGGTATATGGTACTCTTTGAGAGTCACACAGGGAAGTCAAGGTACAATGAAAAGAGAGAGGGAAGCAGAACATGGGACACATTCCTTTTTTTAGGAGTGGTGGGTGGAGTGCTTTACAGTTCCCAGGCTAAGGCTGGATTGGTCAATTCAATCCAAGAATGGTGCTTTGGTAAGCTCCATGGCATTCTTAAGAAAGGAGTGCCAAGGGGAATGCCTTGGGAGGTGAAGGGGAAACTACTGGCCATAAGAGCTGTTGGGAAAGTCATATCAGGGACTTAAGGTTGCTTGCTACTCTGTAGACTGCTGGTCATGAGCTTACATGAGGACGCTAGTGTCAGTTCAAGAACCCCACAGACCACTAAGCCAAACAAAATGGATATGGAAACAACCATACCATGGAGTAGCTTAGCTAAATTCTTGACACTGTCTGTAAAATATAAATCTAGAATTTGCTACAAAGATTTATATATTTTCCTGATTTAATCACATGCATACACACATGCAAACACACTGTGATAGTATGATTTGCAAAAATACATACATTCGATCATTCAGATGACTAAAATATATTTCTTATATACATTTAGTCTTCATTCAACCAGTTCCTAGATCCCAATTCCTAAATCTATTAGAATATTCTGAGTGATAAGAATAATAGGAACACCTTTTGTTGTAACATTTGGTCTCCTGTCCTCATTACCTGAAAATGCTTCAGAGCATCAGTAGATATGAGAACTCTCTGTAGAAAACTCCAAATGAAGCTAGATATGGGTGAGATATGAACAGTGTATATAACAATACACCATTTATAGTATCAAGATTACTTGTGCCCCAAATTAAGTCCCTTCTGAACTCTCACTAATTCTTAAATTTGGTAGTTGGTTACAATTCTTATAAGAAAAAACTTTAATAAAAAGAAAGACTAACTGAAAGTTGGTAGCACAAAATATAATCCTTGTTGTTGTAGTTGGCTTTGAGGTCATAATTAAAATTCACTGCCCTCATATCTACTACTCTTTCTAAATTTGCCATACTCCTAGTTATTAATTCTGTTACTCTGTGGTTTGCTTAGTGAGGTGACCCAGAACTTTATTACTGAATTATCAATAACTCTGATTCATTTTCACCACATCAAAGTGCAACGATCTCCTGTATTTGTCCATTTATTGTTACTAAACAGTTTTGGAAGCACAAAATGTTATCTAATAGATAAAAACAAAATTAACCATAATCTATCCAGCACCTATGAGTATCAAATATTCTGGACTGTTACTTGAACAATGCAGGGAGGGGTTAGGGGCACCAAATTCCAGCACATAGAAAAATCCATTTTTAACTTTTGACTCCCCCAAAGCTTTACTACTAATATCCTACCAATGAACAAAGCCTTCTAGATAATATGAACTATCGACTAACACATATTTTGTATGTTGTATTTATTATATGCTGTATTCTTATAATAAAATAAGCTAGAGTGAAAAAGTCAATAGGAGAAGGACAAACATTATATGGTCTCATTCACTTGGGGAATATAAAAAATAGTGAAAGGGAATAAAGGGGAAAGGAGAGAAAATGAGTGAAAATATCAGTGAGGATGACAGAATATGAGAGACTCCTAACTCTGGGAAATGAACAAGGGATAGTGGAAAGGGAAGTGGGCGGGGGTTTGGAGTGACTGGGTGACAGGCACTGAGGGGGGCATTTGACGGGATGAGCACTGAGTAATATGCTACATGTTGGCAAATTGAACTCCAATTAAAAAATAATAAATAAAAATAAGCTAGAGAAAAGAAAATGTTATTAAGAAATTCATTAGGAAAATACATTTATAGTACAGCAGTGTATTTATCAAAAACAATCAACATATAAGTTCAAACCTGTGTTGCTCAAGGGTTAACTGTAATCACATCTGATGATTATACCCAGTATAGCAATCCCCTTATTTGACAAATAACCCATAAGGATTTTTACTATGGCCCTGCTGACTAGAATACTGAATCATGCAGAGACTAAAATTGCTGGGATGTGAAGCCCCCACATCACCAGGTATGTTACCAAGAGCAATGATGAGAAACCCCACCCCTTGAATCTTCAAATCACAAATCCTAGCTCTTGGAAGCAGAGCACCACACAATGACAGTTTCATGTGCATAATATATCTTAAAGAATCTTATCTTACTATTACTTACTTAATCGTATCTTACTATTATTATTATTCCAATCTGGGCCCAATGTTTCAATTTTCTGTCAGTTAAAAAGGTTCTATGTTGTGCTATTCATGAAAGAATCAGTCAGTTCCTTGAACATGTGCTCAATTTTGCATCTTCCCTGCCAAAAATCTCAATCTCTTAATCTTAAATAGTGTTGTCTGAAGTCCCATGTTGTCAGATAGTTGTGAATCTCTGGGTGGAGGTATTGTCAAAAGCAGTGTTGGCAGGGAGGGTGAGCCTTTACCCATAAGTGCATCCATTTGGTTAAGGAAAAATTACTGCCCCTTTATACAGTAAGAGGTTTGATATGAATAAATTGCTTCTAAGAGATTGGTTGTTCTCCTGAGAGATGCTACCTTAATAAGGGTGATTATATATATATATATTTTTTTTTTTTTTTTCTGGTAGAACAAACATTAAGCATTGTTATTGACTAGATTAACCTTAGAGAAGGGGAGTTAATGTTACTGGGACCTTGCATAGCCTCTCTCTCTGCCTCCATGGTTTGCTGGTTCATGGAATCATGTGATAAGGCTCTGGGGATAAAGGCTGGGAAATCATGACTGAATGACCCATCCTATCAACTGGTTGGTTTGAGTCTCTTCATTAGGAATTGATATGAGATTCAAAAATCTTCAAACTCTATGCTCATCCCCTATATACCCTGCCATAACTTCTCCCTTCAACCTCCTGTGTCTGGTCTTGAAAAATTGTTCCTTTTCTCCCTGTCTCCTGACAATGCAGCCAAATCATGTGCTCAGATCTCTCCCTACTAGAAGGATGTGTCCTCACTACAGTCTTTCAAGTAATTTTTAATTTTGTGTCAAAAGAAAAAAGGCAGCTTAACTTGTTGATTGCTGTTTTAAAATAATTCAATATTATTGAAATTATTTATGGAAATCAGTATTGACTTTATCTTCCACAGGACTCTCTATTGAAAGTATTTTACAAATTAAAGAAATTATTAATAGAATACATAATTGTTTTAAAAGGCCATGATTCAAAATTTCCTTAATTACTGGTGAGCTGTAAAATTTTGACAAATTGCTGAATCTGCTTTTAGCAGTAAAAGTATACTAATAATGCCTACCTGTCTATCTCACCAATTAGGAAGGACAAGACAGTACCTATCTTATATTCAAGAGATAATATGTAATGAACTCAGTAATCAACACATACCAAGGGGTCATTAAAGAATAATCTTAATTTTAATCTAACGGTTGTTGAGAGGATCAAGTTTAATGTAACAATACACTACAAACTGCTTTAAATGATTTTTAGTTAAATGAAAATGGAAGTCGCTAATACTATTTCCAATTTTATTACATAGTATTAGAATTATTTCTGGATGTTTCCTACAAAGTTGACATTTTCTCCCTTTTCTTGAAAATCTTCAGCAATCATAAAGGCATTCAAAATGTTTACCTAATTGGCCCTTGAAACTTCTTAGTTCAGCACATATAGCTTTAAATTTTTCAGTAAAAATCAATATACAGATCTCTGCATCCCAAATATACAATTTAATTGACTGGAACCTTCACTGGCCTTTGAAACAAATATAATCACATAGGTCAAAGTATTTCACAGAAGACGTGGTTATATATCACACAAGATTAAAATTAAATGTCAGGACACAGATTATTTTCCTACTAGCAAAGCTCGATGCTAGACATTTTCTTTTTCTTTTGTCCCTTTAGTGTTAACAATAAAACTGATTTGTAAATTTAAATGAAATTAGGACTTTTATCACAGCCTGTATGACATTAAATGCAGCAACTGTATCACGAAAATAAATAAGAATTAACAAGTCTCACCAGACTCTGATGTAACATGTTTATATGAACAGATATATCTGCAAAGATATTTAGAGTTCACACCACTACCATAAACATTTTCATCTGCACTATTACAGGCACCATTATCAAATGCATATATTATCCTAATTACTGAAGACACTGAAGTTCTAAGGCGTATGAAGGCAAGATATACGTGGCTCAGTGACATAACATGGATAGAAAATGATTTCTTCTGAGTTTAAACTTTAGCACAGGCTGGAGTGGTGAAAGGGATTGAGTTCACAGAGGAGTCAAAGATAGATGGACATTGAATATTAGCTAAAGAAGAAAATAATATTCCAAGAAGATTACCTTATAAGAATAAAAGCAAATATATAAATAATATGCATGATATGAGGGATAATAGTAGGACATTTAATAAATGTACAAGATTTATGTAGAATAGTATTTGATGAACATAGAATGAAAATATATACAATGACTTAAATCTACACTAATTATTCTGATCTTTTAAATTTAATCATTCATAAAGGAGTAAATTCATAGATAGATGATAGATGATAGATTAGATAGATGATAGATAGATAGATAGATAGATAGATAGATAGATAGATAGATCCACTTGTGGATTATATGACTATAGTTGTGCACAAATCATAGTGTTTTATAAGATTTATTAGATGAAATTGGTGAGATAAATTGAAATTATACCAGTAGTACATGCTTGAGAGTGAAGGAAAAATCTCTATTAGAAAAATAGGACAATGTGCAAGATCAGATAGCTAACTTCAGCAGGGATACAGAAACAATGAAAAAGAATCAAGTGGAAATTCTAGAAATCCTAGAAATTCATATATGAATAATGTATTTAATGGGCTAATGAATAAAGTTGACACAACTGAAGACATAACACATGAACTTAAATATAGATCAACAGAAATTACCAAAATGAAAACACAAAGAGGAAAATGACAGAAAAAAAATACGGAAACAAAAAGAGCATCTAAAATATGAGAAACACTATCACATAATCTCATTAAATCAAATCACAGAATCAAAGAGGAAAAGAGAGATAAAATTAGGCAAAAGAAATAGTTGAAGAAATAATTTTGAGCAGTTTTCACAATCATAGATACCAATCCACAGAGCCAAGAAACTCATACAAGAAGCAGGATAAATACGAAACCAAAGTAGTAACAACAAGAAAGGAACTTGACATATAATGTTGCAGCTTCTGAAAACAAAGACAAAATTCTTGAATGTGGCCACTTTAAATACATGGAGAAACCATGCAAGCCAAAGACAGTGGAGTGGGATATACAAGGAATATTACAAAACTGAAGGGGAAATAAAGAGTTTCTCAAGAAAAAACTGAAAGAAATTATTTCTATTTTCTAAGAAATATTACAGAAAGTTTTAAAGTAGAGAAGTATCATGCTAGTTAGAAACTTGGATTTTTAAAGAGAGAAGAAGAGTGTTGGGAAGTGAAACATTAAACTATTTTTCTTATGTTTAATCACTCTGGTAACTCCCTATTTAAGGTAAAAAATAGTAGCAATGTATTATGTGTATAAGATAGATATAAAACTACTCTTATTAACAAAATTTAAAAAGATGGGAAAGGGGAAATGAAAATAAACTAAAGTCTACACTACACATGAAATGGTGAAATGTTATCTGAGATAAACTTATTTTTAATTAAGATTTATATGTAAGCCATAGAGCAACCATTAAAAATTTAAATAATAGTCCCAGAGTGGAAATAAAATATAAAAAAATTAAAAATTCAATTAACCAGGTGAAAAAGGGCAGCCTCTTGGCTCAGTGGTTTAGCACTGCCTTTGGCCCAGGGCCTGATCCTGGAGACTTGGGATCGAGTCCCACATCAGGCTCCCTGAATGGAGCCTGCTTCTGCCTGTGTCTATCTGTCTGTCTCTCTCTCACTCTCGTGGACAAATGAATAAAATATTTAAAAAAATAAAAATTATTACCAGGTGAAAGAAAGAAATGGTATGGGGGGGACAATAAACAGAACAAAGAGAAATCAGCTAACAACATGATATATTTTAATTCAGTGGCATAAAGAATCACATTTAATATAAATAGACTTAGGTTTACAGTGTGTACATTAAAAAAGAGGCTTAATCAGAACATCATAAGAACACCTAATTCTCTTCCTCTGCACCATAATGACAAGTGTCAAATAAAAATAATGCTAGAATATAATAAGAACTTCAGGAGACAGATTCTTTTTAGGGAGAGTTATAAAGAGAAGATCCAAAGTGTGGAGACCTATCAGTAAGTGTGGAACAGATAGTAAAAGAAAAAACTGTAACAAACAATTCCACCCCATAAATAAAATGAATTTCAAAGGGTTTGAGATTTCAGGTGCATGGAGGCCAACCAACCATACCAAACACAGATTCCAAACTCAGACCAATCCCTTACCAGGCTAGAAAAACAAACTGAATCAAAGGTTACTTATTTCTAACCACGACAAATATTTGACTCAGTATATACTGTGCTATACAACTTGTAACAGCAATAACAAAAACAAATTGAAAAGAATTCAAAAAGAAAAAAAATCAGAAGAAATAAAGCAATCATCAGAATTAGACTAAGATGTAACATACATTGGAACAATCAGAGTTTAAAATAACCATGGTCAGTACACCTGAGTGGCTCAGTTGGCTAAGTATCTACCCTTGGCTCAGGTCATGATCCCAATATCCTGGGATAGAGGCCCATTCAGGCTCTCTGCCCAGTGGGAAGTCTACTTCTCCCTCTGCCCTTCCGTCCACTTCTGCTCTCTCATGCTCTCAAATAAATAAATAAAATCTTAAAAAATAATAAATATAGGGGGATCCCTGGGTGGCGCAGCGGTTTGGCGCCTGCCTTTGGCCCGGGGCGCGATCCTGGAGACCCGGGATCGAATCCCACATCGGGCTCCCGGTGCATGGAGCCTGCTTCTCCCTCTGCCTGTGTGTCTGCCTCTCTCTCTCTCTCTCTGTGACTATCATAAATAAATAAAAATTAAAAATATATATATATATAAATAAAAATAACCACAATCAATATTTGTTCTAATAGAAAGATATTTTACATGCAAGATCAGATGTAAAATTCAGTAGAGAGATGGAAACCATAAGAAATTAATCTAATGGATGTGTTTGAGATAAAAAGATGACAAATGCTTTGAATAGATTCATCAACTGTTTTGGCACAGCTTGAGAAATCAGTGCTGTGAAGAGAAGCCAACGGAAATTACTCAAATTGCAATACAAAAGGAAAAAGATAATTAAACAAATAGATAAATCAACCAAAAGATGTGAAACAATGCCAAGAAATTTAGTATATTCATAATCCGAATCTCAGAAAAGAAGAGAATGCAGCAGAAGAAATTTTGAAGAAATTTAGTGACAAACATGAACACAGATCCAAAGCAAATAAGGATAAGCATTGCAGCAGACTTCTTATCAGAATTCATGCTAACAAGAAGACAGTGCAGTGACATCTTTAAATTACTGAAAAAAAAAAAAGGAACATCAATTCCATACCCAGTGAAAATAGATCTGAAAGGAAAAATAGATAAATCTGTAATTGTGTACTTTTTATATTTCAATACTCCTCACCCAATAACTGAAAGAAAAAAAATGACCTATAGGCATGTACTCAGTCAGAAAACAGGCAACCTTAATAACACTAATATTTATCTACAGAACACTTAACAACAGTAGAATATATATTCTTCTCAAGTATACATAGAACGTTCAATAAGAGAGGACATTTTTGATCCATAAAACAAAACCGAATTGTCATAAAATATATATTCTTTTAACATAACAGAATTAAATAAGATATTGATACCTAGAATATACCTAAATATTTGCAAATTAATACAAATCTAAATAACAATTGGGTCAAAAAGAAATCTCAAGGTTCTGTTTTAAGTCAGAACATTAGAAAATTTGATGTTTACTTGAGGGTTTTAAAAAAAAAATAAATTACTGACAAAAACATCCCACAAATAATATATACTAACTTACAGGAAATCTACAGAAACAAAACGTAGATTAGTGTTTCCCCGGGAATGAGTGTAAGGAAATAGATCAATTGTAAAGGAGCAAGAGGTCTTTTTGCAATGATAGAACTGTTTCTACAATTGAGTTGTGGTGATGGTTGCACAAATTTATAAATTTATCAAAAAACATTGAATTGTAATATAAATAGGTGAATACCATACATATAATTTATAACACAGTAAAATGGTTTTAAAAAAACAAATTTTATAGCTAGAGTATCCCCCTAACAGTATTTGCCTAAATTCAGCAAGCAAGAAGCAATTTCATTTTTGGAACTTAAAAAAATTTAAATATTGATATATTTGTTTTTTGTTCAAATGGTGTGTGCAGATATTTATTGTGGCATAGTCTGTTGTACTTGATAAATTTACTTAGTTACAATCATGGAACAACGTTTAGGAAACTATTAATAATTCTCTTTGTTAATTTTCAATATACATTCAAGAATATGTAAAATTTTAAATAGGTTGCTGCTATTCTCAATGCATATTTTTGACATATAATTTTATGATATATATGTAGATAAATAATGAAAATTTTTTTCACCTTATACAAATTTATTTTTATTTCATTTTCTAGTAATTTGTTTGTAGATTATACCAATGTTGGTTTAGAAGAAAAATAAATAAATTTCCTGATTCTTGATCACAGACAGTTTGAAAACTGATTCAAAATTCTTTTTTTAATTAAATATTCTATTTATTTATTAAAGAGACACACAGAGAGAGACAGAGACATAGGCAGGGGAAGAACAGGCTCCTTGCAGTGAGCCTGATGCAGGACTCGATCCCAGGACCCCAGGATCACACCCTGAGCCAAAGACAGGCACTCAACCACTGAGTCATCCAAGTGTTCCTCAAAATTGTTTTTCCCGTAGATTTACTTTTGGAAAGTTATTTTGTTCATTCATTTGATTTACTAAAATTAAAATTATGCATATTCGAAATGAGAAGTTTGAATTTTAATATATTTTTATCCTTGAAACTATTACATTACTAGTGATCAATTTTTTATCTATCATTTTAACCAACATAGTTGTAACATTTGTAAAATATTTAGGGGACTATCACTCAGTTTAATGGTAAGAGTAGGAAAATATAAACATTTATTTTGTTATAATTAGACCTATAAGTATATGACCATCTAATATCACAGAAACATTTGAGGTAGGGGGAATACAATAAAATTAATAATAATAGTAATAATAATAAGAAGAATGTAGGGTCAAGGATAATGGAGTTAATTTAATTTTATAATACTGAATGTGGAAAATTATAAGGACCATAACACTAAATAACATTGATTGAGAAATAGCACATCATATCCTAAATAGTTTTTAATAAATGGTAAATAAGTATCCAAATAATTTTTCACTTTTTCCACTTTACATTTATTATATCAGGAACTGAATCAACCTATGTTTAGGATTAGCCTCTAAATGTATTTTTTTTATCTTTTATCAATACATCACAAAGTTATCGGTTTTAATAAAAGTATCACAAGTCAATATCTAAATATTAAGATCCTTTTGTTCTCTCTTGCACCATTTATAAAGAAAGAGTTAAAATGTGGAAATCATTATGAAACAATAACATATGTACCTAATCCTTAATAAAGAAAAAAATGGACATGACCATGAAGGGACAAGTCTCCTTTGACTAGAAGTAACAGAAAAGGTCACAGGAAAGAAATGATAATTGATCTTTATGTTGAATGATTATTAGAAATTTGACAGACCAAGTTGATAAGGAAATGAATGCCAAGAATAAAAGACAATATGTGCAAAAACCTTGATCGTCTGAAGAACTGCAAATAACATCATTTATTTAGGGAAACTGAATTAAACTGTGTATAAACATGTGCACATATATTTGAGAGAGAGAAAGAGAGAGAATATATATATATATAATATGAATTCTAATAGCATTTTGCTTTACTGCAAAATATGACCTTGGACAAATTCTTCTCTGAAACTCATTTTTCTTATTGATTAAATCATGACGCATCCTGCTTGTTTAGAAACTCCTGATGAATTCAAGCAAGGGTAAATGTTATTTATAAATTTGTTACTATTTTTCTAAGTATTGCAATCGATTATACTATTACAGAGTAATAGCAAATTGCTGTCTGCACATGATCTAATTAGGATTCTTATATAAGGGTAGTTAATGAAAGCTACTTTACCTGATAAAACCAGAAATTTCAAGGTTCCTTGCAGACTGAACACTTGTTAGTCACTTCACCTTCTGTATTTTAGTCTGCCATTGTTAGCACATGACTTCAAGGTTATCCTGGTAGCATCTGTATGAAAGAAGAGGGTAAGCAGGAAGGATTGCATGGAGATTTTAGGGCATAGAATTGGTATATATAATTCAATTCCACATTCCAATGTCCAGAATTTCGTTGCATGGCCCCGTCTGACAGTTCTGAAGGGTAGACAATGAAGTTTTTCTGTATGGCCAGGGAAGAAAGAAAAAGGCTTGGTGAATGCACAGTATTTTCTCTGTCAGATTGAGCATCCAAGTAAGATAAGCATTTGAGAAAAGTTTTGAACATCAATATATAATATAATCTCATGGGATAAAACACTAAATTTAGACACAATAAGTTATTTTAATGTTAGGTGTGTCAGAAGAGCAAAGGACACTGACATCATTTTTCTCCCACAGATAAAATTCTATTCCATACAGTTACACTTTATTAACATTCTTCCTTCCTATTGTGGTGTTGAAGTAGAGGAATAGTTCCGATTTTTAAAATCCTGGGCAAAGAACTCTCGATTATAATTAATATCTTCAAAAGACAAACACAGTTTAATGTTAATTTGAAACTAATTAATATACCATAAATTATTTTGCTCAATAAGGCTTTGTAATTTTAATTTAATTTATTTCTGAAAAGATTCCAGATTTACATAGTAGCAGGAATGAAATATCACCTCTCAATCAAGAATTCAAACATTGATGAAAATGAGGAGTAGAATTGTAAGCTAATGAATCTTGGTCAGTTAACTTAAAGAAGCAGGCCTACAACAATGTGAGATTCTGAAGATGATTATGAAATTGTATACTTTAATGACTTCATTGGCTTCTCAGGAATCATCTTTGAAATAAAATTAACATTTTATATGGTCTATGTAAATGCTAATTTCATTAGGATACTCACACCAATTAAAATATTTACATATTAGGGTATGTTTTTCATTTCCTCCCAGGAATGCCATGTGTTCACAGACCTTTTCTCTCTTGTTTTCTGGCTCATTCTCCTACCTTTGTTCTTTCTCTGTGTTTCTCTCCCTTTCAGAGAAAGTAGCAGGTCTTTCTCCCTGTAAGACTTCCCTCCTTTCACTCTAAGGGTTACTGATCAACACATTTAATGATGCATTTGACTTTATTTTCACAGCACAGTGATTATGTGATGACTGTGGGTAGTGTTGACAACAGTGTAAGTAGTTAAAAAAAACTGAAAATAAATTTTTTTTCTGCTAATTATTTAGAATGCTTGACAGCTCTGATTAAATACCCTATGTCAGCCTTTTTGAAGATGAAGAGCTTAGCAGGATTTCTTTATCAAAAGTATTTCAGGGACATCCACTAGAACAAAATTATGAGATATTTGATGAAAGACTCTCAGAACCTTTAATAATCCCTGATGCATTTTGAATCTATAAAGGGTGCATAGATTATTTCCATAGAAAAAAATGCTTTATTCAGATATCTTACACATTCTGGAAACTATTCAAGTACAGATATTTCAAGACTAATATAAATAGGAATGCATATATTTTAATTATATAAAACTGGATTAAAATTCATTTACCTAGGAATTAATCCATATCTATACTCATTTAGATTTTTAAAAAGAGCATTTGGGAATAAAAGGGCATTTGGTAAAGGAGAGATACAGATAAAGAAAATTGTACTGATTAGATAGATGATAGATATATAGAATGACAACATGTTGAATGGTTCATTTGAGTTTATTTTTAATGTATTTTTTGTATTGTTTTATTTTGTGCAAATTGTGTGCTTCCCTAAAGCCTTTCAGGGGGTCCTGAGAAATAATAATGGAAAATATCACTGAGATCATCCTAATTGGTAAATGCTATCATTTTCTGAAGTATGTTGTTTCTGTGTTTGATCAGGCAAGGTTCTATCAGAAAAAAAATGCAAATTTTCAGTTTTTCCAGTGATAAGGGGCTTAATACAGGGCATCAAAGGCTTTTGCAATGATTTGTAGTTTTAAGCGTAAAGATCCTAAAATACCACTAGCTTAGGAAATCTGGAAGTGCAAATTCTTCCCAGACTGTAACACAGAACTGACCTGGGGATGTTCGCCCGGAAGCCACTGCACACAGTATGTACCCTGCCAAGTTCCAAAGCAATTGTCTTTAGCTCTAAGAATACTTTCAACCTCTATTCTGTCTTCCAAATCAGCAAATATCTCTTATTGAATGAATCACAATTTTAATTCTGTTCATAAAATATCTTACAGACTGTGATTTTCAGGTTTCTCTCTTGCTCTACAGGAGAGAGTACAAAAAGACTTAAACCTTTGAAAAATCATAATATTACACGCCATATGCTTTTATTGGTCCTTATAAATTCTTTCTACCTCTATCAAACTTTTACAACAATGAAGGAAGACACGTGCATAACAAGTTTTAACTAATTTTTGTGTGCAAATGAACAGGATTGCCCATTCTCCAACAACAGATTCAAAGCTCCAGTGATTGCTTTATATATCCATAAATTACATTGATAACTTCTGTAGAACAGTAGCAACTGTGCTACTGTTCTAAAAACTACTTTAGTAATTTTTAATAGTAGTGTATAATGGAGGTCATGCAATCGTTTTCCAGTTTTAGGTCCCAAATGGCTATGCAACTGCAGTCTGTCTCTCTGGATTACTTGTCCTGTAGCTCTGAATTTTCATATAAACAGTTGAACTGCTCTGTAAGCACCACAAATGGAACATAGAAAATCATTAGAACTACATGAAGAGTTAGAGACAACCAACCAGGGCCAGCCCCCATCTACTTTAGGCACCTGTTATTCAGCTCCTGCTTGAGGTAGAATGTCTAAGCTAAATACATTTCCAATTCCTGAACCATGGAAATCATGAAAGAGAACAAAAATAAAATGATTTATATTTAGAGAAATTGAAAATTGAGGAAGAAAATTCCTTCCCTTCTCTATTACTCATGGATCTCTGGAGAAGCATAACAAATTCAACAAGGTGAATACAGAAAAATCTTAACTATCAAATGCTTTTCTGTATTTATATGAAAAATTACCAAGGAAAGCAAAATATTCCATTTAAATTTTCAGTGAAGTTGTAAAATATGTATAATAATCTTTATTAAATTATTACATGACATATATTTAAAAATATAAAGTCTTTGAAGGATGTAAAATTAGATATTCTTGGATGAGAAAACTTAACACAAAAATTCTAATATTCCCAAGTTAATGTAGTTAATACTATTCATCCAGAAGTCCAAGAAGTTTTTGTTTTTGCTCTTGTAATTTTCAAGGCAAATGATCTGAAATTGTATATCTAATAAAAAATGTCCAAGAGTAGCTGTGATACCCAGAAAATAATTATTCAGTTTGGATTGCCTTTATGTGTCTCTCATCTCTTCCATTCCAACAGGTCACTCAGTGGATGTTCTTCTCTTAGAAATGGCAGAAGGGAAAGAAGCAACCCTAAGCATGCATTGAGATTTATAGGTGTTTTCTAATGGCATCAGTACCTCCTTCCATGGGGATGGGGAATGAGAAGAGGTATAAAAGCTTGCTGAGTATCTAACCCACCATAGTGGAATAATGTGGCATTCTCAGACATCAACTTCAACCTGGAAAAATTGTATTTTACATAGACTTAAACTTAGACCTCTTTTAGAAAATTAAATGCCCCTATTTTGTTCCTCATTATTACCACTAAGTTTCTGCACCTCTGAAATAACCCCTTATCCATTTCTTCTCAATTCCAATCCTACCTTCCCTGAATCTTATCCTCCACCATCCACATCCTTTGGGTGGAGTTTCTCAAACTTCAAAAGTATACAAAAATCACTTAGATCTTCCTAAAATATGGATTCCAATTCAGTAATTCTGCTTAGGTATGAGATTTTCCATTCTGTCAAACTCCCCAGAAGATGTTCATGTTGTTGGTATGAAGCCCAACCTTTAATTATCAAGACTATTGCATTCTCAGAATTCTCTCTCTCTCTCTCTCCCTCTCTCTCTCTCTCTCTCACACACACACACACACACACAGACACACGCACATGCACACACACACAAAGACAAATGAACTCAAGTCTCTGTTTTAATTTTTTGTGTGTTTCTGTTAATCAACAGAAAAATCAACAGCATATGTTTTCTTTCCTCCCTTTTTAATAGAGCTTCTGACAATGCCAGTTTTATACGCTTTCCTACATCATCCATTTTTAATTAACATATGCTGATTCACTGTTCTGGAGGAAGCTCATGTGACATTAAATGCCATAGTGCCACCATAGTGCCACTAGCCTTAATTGTTCATCTGTTTTTTAAAGATTTTATTTATTTATTCATGAGATGCACAGAAAGAGGGAGAGAGAGAGAGAGAGAGAGAGAGAGGCACAGACATAGGCAGAGGGAGAAGCAGACTCTATGCAGGGAGCCTGACGTGAGACTTGATCCTGGGTCTCCAGGATCAGGCCCTGGCCTGAAGGCAGTGCTAAACTGCTGAGCCATGCGGGCTGCCCAATTTTTCACTCTTTATAAAACAACTGTACCCCCCATTGGTTTGATTATATTAGATTATAAGTTTTAGCAGAAGAGCAACTCTGTTTACCTGTCTCTTCAATAACCACTCAGAAATATTTCTATCTTCCAGGCTATGCTATATTTTTATGTTTAGATTATTATTATTATTATTATTATTATTATTATTACTATAATTATTATTTCACTTGTAAGTGCTTACTAAGTGACAGACACAAAGGAGATCACTAGGGATGCAGTGATAACCAAAAACCAATTTTTCTGGAAAGCTTACAGTCCAGTGGAAGAAATATCATAAACAATCACACTAATAATTATATCATTACAGAATCTGGAAAGTACTATGCATGAAAGAAAACACAATGTAATATTGCTAACTGATTTAGTGGGAAACAAATAAGAACTTATTTAGTGGGGAAGCAACAGGTTAGCCTTCTCTGAAGAAGTACTATGGAATCCCAAAGAATGAATAGGAGTTAGTGAAGAGGAAAATAGAAAGAGATTGAAGAAGTGGGGAAACAGGAGAAGTCAAGACTGGCAGTTAAAGAAGCACTTGCTGGATCTCATGAACAAGAAGCAGTGATGTGCCTGGAGCTAGTAGTATAATGAGTGAAGCTAAAATGGTTGGTGATGGCAGAGAGCCAAACTGTACAAGCTTCTTCCTTCCATCTAAGGAGTCTGGATTTCACTTATCTTTAGGAGTAGGAAGCAAACGAAGAGTTTAAGCAGGTCATTGACATAAGGTGTGTACTTTTAAAAAAGATTGTTCTGCCAGTTATATGGGTTATAACATGGCTCTAAGCTTACAGTATATATTTATTGGAATATCTATTAAGTTTTGTTTATTGTTTCGTATGCAGTTCACACAATATTTGCCAGTTGGAGGCACTGTTCTTTAACTTCAGTGCAGTAAATGCAGGGCAAATGAATGCTGCTTGGAGAGTAGTTAAAATTATCAGTATCCTAGAGGTAAGAGATTGTTATTTTACCTGTCCCAGAGAAGTGTGTGTGTGTGTGTGTGTGTGTGTGTGTGTGTGTGTGTGTGTGTGTGAGAGAGAGAGAGAGAGAGACAGAGAGAGAGAGAGAGAGAGAGAAAGAGAAAGGAAGAAAGAAAAATGAGAGTTTTATTTACAACACATTACACTAATTCCAGGAAAATAGAGCCGAAGCTAACATGTCTACATATTATACTGTATGATACACACTTTACTTTTTTAAAAGATTGTATTTGTTTATTCATGAGAGACAGAGAGAGAGGCAGAGGGAGAAAAAGGCTCCACGCAGGCAGCCCGACATGGGACTCGATCCCGGGTCTCCAGGATCAGGCCCTTGGCTGAAGGTGGCACTAAACCGCTGAGCCACCCAGGGATCCCCAATACACCCTTTAAATAAACCTCTTTAATTAATACCATGATTTGGTAGCATATCATTTTTAAACAGTTATGATATGCATTCTTAATACATTGTTTAAAACTTTGTATTTTATTAAATGCTTTTAAACATGTGTTCAGGGATCCCTGGGTGGCTCAGCGGTTTAGCGCCTGCCTTAGGTCCAGGGCTTGATTCTGGAGTCTCCAGATCGAGTCCCACACCAGGCTCCCTGCATGGAGCCTGCTTCTCTCTTTCTCTCTCTCTCTCTCTCATGAATAAATAAATAAAATCATTTAAAAAAATAAAATAAACATGTGTTCAGTCCATAAAGGGTACATTTTACATGGTGATTTCCAACATTTAAATTCTATGTACTTGTGAGCTCTTTTTAAATTCAAGCTGAGAGAATTCCAAAACCTTTAAAAATCACTATAATTTAATTTACCGTACAATGTGTTGTACAGTTTGCAAATACTTTTACCTCTATTATTATTCTATCTTCCTATTGTCTCCTGACTATACAAACTTTCAATAAAAATCAAACCTTTTGATTTAAGTTCAGTATTTTACAATCACTATTATATCCTCTCGATATTGTATGACAATCATATATATATATATATATTCAATTAAAAAGTTAACAATTCACCACCAGAATATACTCTACTTAGAGGGGAAAAAAGTGTTTAAGAGAATAGGGAATGTGTTACTTCAGTCATTTTTTTAAATATGTTTTTTATAGATTTTGCATGACCAATCAGTGACCCAAAGACAAAGCAATTTTATTTATTTTGTGGTATTTGGTACCAGAATAGGGCAATTATGGTAAGCCAATATAAAATTAAAAACAGAATATCACAGTAACTAATGAGTAAAAGGTTTTTGACAAACCTCACCTGTAATCTTATATATTAGTTTATCCTCAGGAAAATGTAAAATGAAATATTTCCCACAGGATTAGTTTTAGGAGTTCATTTTAGTAAATACTGTGATTTTAAATCAGTTTGGATTCAAAATCCAAATGTATATAGTTGGTGGTAATGGGATATTCAAAAATAATGAATATAAATAATCATAAGTGTATTTTTAAGATATTGAAATAAATAACTTTTTTGCTTGAGTATAGTGCAGTCAGGAAGGTTTTATATACTTAAAAAATAAATTATGTGAATGTTATATGGCAGTAAAACATCCAGCTTGAATATGTCAGTCTGTTCAACTTATGTCTGAATTATAGCATTTTTTCCCTAAGCAGTGACATATCAGTGAATGCCTTGGAGCCCTTTACAATAAAGGGGGAGGGTGGGGAATAAAAACTCTCTTCTCCATTACAAATGAGAAGTCTATTACAGAAGCTTAGTTCCAGCAAATATCAATCTGTCAGAATTTCACCTAATGAGGACCTCACATTGTTATTCCATTGGACAACTAAGTACTTCAAGAAATGTTGACTGCTAAAATCTTCATTCTTTATTCTCTTATAACTTTTTCACCAACATAGAAAGGCTAACATTTGCTATATTTTATTATTCTATGTAGTGGTAAAAGTTTCCACATGTTGTGCTTTGTGTGTACATGTACATATGTGTGTGTGTGTGTGTGTTTAATTTGGGCTAGTGGGTGCTAGTAACATACACTGACTTCTCATTAACATAGAAAATTAACACATGATTATATCTCCTCTTTCCCCTGAATTTCACTTTATAGGACAGAGAATGAAAGAGACAGTAGATGATGGGAGATACCAACAGTTTTTGGTAACATAGAAAATTAACACATGCTTATATCTCCTCTTTTCCCTGAATTTCACTTTATAGGACAGAGAGAATGAAAGAGACAGTAGATGATGGGAGATACCAACAGGAAGAACCAATAACTCTCCAGAAGAGTAGGACAAGCTGGACCCTAAATGCCGGCCATGTGAGATATCTTATGAATCAAAGCAATTCAATCTGAAGAAGCCCAGAGAGGACCACAAATTAGAAAGTTTAGGTAAATCCAGAGGCAGTGTGAACTATGTAATTGACATAGGTAAATCTACACAAGAATAAATTAAAAATGAATTTTTACTTAATGAAGCTGTAGCTTGCACAACCTGGTGACCACAGCAACTCAAGAAACGTGTATGCGTCTGGATATGGGGACACTGAACAGAAGGAAAACTAAACTACAGGACAAAAGAAAGACTAGAATATTCGGTTAATAGATTCCTTAAGGTATTTTATTAAACATACAAATAATTCATTAATTTATACATTTTTTTCAACCCAGATTTTTCTTTTAGATAGTTTTCTCTTCCTGTTGCTTTGACACTTAAGAAGAAGCACAGCTTCACAAGAGGGTGATAGGTACAAATCTTGTTTAATTTTTACAATATAAGAAGCACAGCTTCACAAGAGGGTAGTAGGTACAAATCTTGTTTAATTTTTACAATATATCCATGGTATAGTGAGAGATGTCTCTCATTTTATATTTAAAACACTTTCGTTTGTAGAAATTTGGCTTGCTCAAGATTACCCCAAAACTGAGTTACATTAATAACCACTTGTTTTACCCAACATGGTATATATTTTTTCTCTCCAGATTGTTTTCTAAAATGGCTTTAAAAATAATATGTTAAGACAGCAAAACTTCCAGAGCAACAAAGTCTGTTCTGCTTAAAAGAAGTGTATCTTTCTGTGGAATGACAGATCATAAGTACTTACATCCAGAACAACATAAGTCAAAGCCTTGACTCACCAGGTCCCTATTTTCATTGATCCTTCAGCAGATGTTACCAATAGCCATTGAGGCAGACATACAACACAACTGACAAAAAAATAATATTGATCTTATTTGAATCACAAATACATACACACAAGCAAAGGTATGTTTCACTTTCATTTAAGTTTGAGGTGACAGGAGATTCTTGGGGAAAAAAATCTGTGGTTTCATTTTCCCATGCAAATATTCAGGAAGCAACATGGATAATTCTTTCTTCACTTGTGTTTTCACAGGGCATTTTTTTCCCTCTTCTCTACTGAAATTCTTAATTTTAACATTATATTTTTATAGACAGATATATTATTACAGTTTTGGGATAAAAATTTTTTATTATAAAATACATGCTTAGGTGATAGTCATGATCTTGCCATACTAATAGGCTGAGCCATTGAGAAATCTTTGTTGTAGAATACATTTGTTTTAATTAGGGCACTTGACATTAAAGAACATTTTTTTAAAAGTAAATAAAAAAGAAAATATATCAGTAAAGTACACTATAAGTGGATATAATAATTATATGAAAGAATTCATCATTCTACTCATTAAGAAAACCAACATATATATGAGGCAAACAAATATATATGTACAAATGATATTATATCTAACGAAACAGACAGAGACTTACATGTAGATGGCTAGTTTCAAATCAGAAGTATTTGCACAGGACACAGTTTAAAGTTATTTTTTTCATAGTAATGTTTTCTTTTTTTCTAGCTTACCAAAAGCATACATTATATAGTACATGTAACATACAAAATGCATGTTAATCAACTGTTTATGTTATTGTAAGGCTTTCAGTCAAAAGTAGGCTATTATGTTTGCAGGAGTCAAAAGATGCACATGGATTTTCACCTGAACAGGGACTATATTTTGAATAATCATGGGTACGACATACTCAACAACTGCAGATATATAATTTGGTCACAAATACTGATCAGTATAATTACAATTGTCCTATTAAGACAATTTTCTCTTTGTAAAGAAGAGAAAATACATTTACAGTAGTGTGCTGTAGACTCGCATGGTTCAAAACTATGTTGTGCAAGGGTCAACTGTGATATCATTTTAAATGTCCCCTATGTAAATCCTGAGAGCTTGAACCAGGGTGTCTCTTGGTTCTTCATTGTTTTCCGGTCTTCTTTTCTTTTTGCTTTAGAACAAGCCTTAAGTGAGGATGGTCTGTAAAATTTGTAAGACCTTTTAAAGATCCGAATTTATGGAATCTTTGCAGTTCGCAGTGAGAATGGGATATTTGAAACCATCTCTGACAATGCAACCTAAATAATAATGGCTAAGACATGGTTTGGGAGAAATAAAGCTGAAGGGAAGGAATCATTGTTAACAGATTGACTTCCTTGCCATGCTGGGGTTTGGGTTTAACAAGCACTACACCCACTGACAGGAAAAAAATTACAAATGAGACTGAAGCTCATGGATCCAGGGCTAGGTGGATATTAAATGCATTACAAAATAATTTTAATAAAGCTCAATCAGTCAACAATGTGGTGTCTTTCTTTTTTAAAATATGTCCTAGTAAAATCTAAGGTAAGAGAGAAGCAGCTAGAGGCTGCTAGAGCTGCAAAATCATGACCTGTATTTCCTGTATGAAATTAAGATTAAAAAATTTAAAAAAAAGAAAAAAGAAATTAAGATTTCCACTACCTCTATACTATTATTACCAAGTGATGCTGTACAAAAGGAATTCTAATGGTTTGGACCCTATATGTGATTTTATTGTTGAAGAGAAAAGTTGATGTGTGCAAAACTGTTTCAGATTTTAAGCCCCCAAATGGAGTTAACTAATGGGGAAATTTTCAGGATTATGCAAAAGATAGAGCAATAAGAAAAAAAAAAGTATAAGAAAACCTCAAGATAATTAAACTATGTGGAATTCTTCAGAGGCTCAATTAAAAATGACATGAAAAAGGAAGAAATAGATGGAGTAGCTACTAAAATTTTAATGAATCACTATAAGAGATTAGGTCATCCAGCCCTACCAACTACTCAGGTTGTGAAAGAACTGAGACAAATTTATTTACTTTATCTTGGCCATGATAAATTTTAAAAAGTCTGATGATGATAAGAAATTAGAGTCTATAATCTTTTCAGAGTCCATGCCCATTAAAACAGGGTAGGATAAGAATTCTGAGTGACCAGCCATTAGAAACGACAAATACCCACCATTTGCTTCAAAGTGGATGGAACTGGAATGTATTATGCTGAGTGAAATAAGTCTATCAGAGAAAGACAAACATTATAGGTCTCATTCATTTGGGGAATATAAAAAATAGTGAAAGGGATTAAAGGGGAAAGGAGATAAAATGAGTGGGAAATACCAGTGAGGGAGACAGAACATGAGAGACTCCTAACTCTGGGAAATGAACAAGGGGTAGTGGGAGGGGAGGTGGGCGGGGGGATGGGGTGACTGGGTGATGGGCACTGAGGGGGGCACTTGACAGGATGAGCACTGGGTGTTATGCTATATGTTGGCAAATTAAACTCCAATTAAAAAATATACAAAAAAAAAAAAAGAAGAAGAAGAAGAAGAATTCTGAGTGACAAGAGGGCCAGGGTATATTGACACAATCATCAGTAGGGGACCCAAGGTCATTTGCACTGGACCCAGGTAAAATGGCCTATGGCTGGTGAAGAAAATTCATTAGGATTACTGAACACTGGTGTTCAGTGTATTGTTTTTTATAAACCTGCTAATGAAAAATGAGAAGGTAATAAAAATTAGCAGAGTATGATGATGCAAAACAGGTTTTCAGATAAAACTACAGCTTAAAGTAGGAATTTATGAACAAATTGTAGGTATATATGGGTGTTGGCCTCACTATTGCCAGAATATATTATTGGAATATATGTTATATATAAATAGGAGAGTTCTCTCTTATTCAAAATATAGGAAAAGGAAATGTGATCCAACTCTGCTCTTCAGGCTGTTTTAATTGGGCAGTCTACATGAGAACATTATAGAAGACTCTAAATATACTCAAGTTCTTAATTTAAAACAATACAGGATACTTGAGGGTTATAAATATTTTGGTTTCATAAAGGAGCTATTAGATGTGAGTATATTAATATCCCAGAACTCCTTGTTTAATAGTCCATCAGGGCCTCTAAAAGTTCATGAATTTTTAAGTTGACTGTAGATTATAGAGGATAGGATAAAGTGGAGACTCCAAAACTATCAGCTGTACCCAAAATGATATCAATAATTCAAGATATACCACAAACGAAGGGACATAGTTTGGTTTGGTTCTTACCTTCTTTTCCATTTCTGTTTAGAAGAAAGTTGAATGAAGCTGATTTGCATTTCTCTGGGATGGGCTCCAACATACATTGACTGTGTAACCACAGGAATATTTAATTTCTCTGCTGATTGCTATGACCTGGTAAAAAGAGATACAGATTGAATTTAGTTGGAAAGTACTATTATTCATTATATTAATCATAGAATGTTGGTATCTCAATCAGAAGAATTAGCCAAGCCAGAAGTAAAAATACTTATTAATCATATGACCACCAGAGTATGATAATTAACCCAAATAAAGTACAAGGCTCAAAACAGATGATACAATTCCTTGACATCATTTCAACAGAAGCAATAGAAACATTGCCCCCAGACAACCAAAAATAAGTTATTGTCTCTACCAGCTCCAAATCAATCAAGGGACATATAGATTTATTAGGTTGTTTGGTTTTTAAAGATATCTCATATCGCTTTTGAGGATATTATTAGCACATATTCACAAACTTACCAGGAAAATAGTTAAATTTGATTTTTCTCACAAGAGTAAGCTTTCTTGGAGCTGTAAGAGTCACATGATATTATTCAACACAAGCAGACCCCAACCATCAAAGACTTTGGAAATGTATGAAATTTAAGGCCATAATGATTGGACAATCAAGTAAAAGCCTGTGACTGCCACCCAGCAGAGAGACCACTGGGATTTTGGACAAACTTACTGTTGCAATTTCTTTTTTTTTTTTAAGATTTTATTTATTTATTCATGGCAGACACAGATAGAGAGAGAGAGAGGCAGAGACACAGGCAGAGGGAGAAGCAGGCTCCATGCAGGGAGCCCAATGTGGGACTTGATCCCGGGTCTCCAGGATCACACCCCGGGCCGAAGATGACGCTAAACCACTGGGCCACCGGGGCTGTCCTACTGTTGCAATTTCAATGTGTACACTATTTAAAAGGAAATTGCTAGATCGTTATCAAGGTTTTTGTTGCAATTGTTTCTATTATGGAGAGATGCAAAATTATCTTGACTCAAGATACCCATTGTGTCAAAACACCTGCTCCATTCCTGATTTAACAGGTATTGTGTATTTACCACATATATAGCAGAGGTTTGTTTGTTGGCTTGTTTGTTTGTTTTTGAGGGTGGAGGGTGGATTACTAAGGTAGAGAATATTTGGAAAGCAAAAACCAGTATTAGTTTAGGGGTAACTTGGTGACACGTATTCTTGCTTCTGATACTGACAGTGTCTGTCAAGGACACTTTTGAGAAGAACTTTGGCATATTCAAACTACAGTGGAGTTTGAATGACTACAAATCATACCATATTGTCCTGGGGAATTCAACATTTTTAAGTCTAAACTCAGTTTGTAATTATGAAACAAGCATTCTAAGGCAATAAAATGTTTGGTAGATAAACTGACATTGACCAAAATGTCCTACCTGAAAGAGCTCTAGGGGAAAACTGTCACAAGTCTAGAAATCCTTGGGCAAGCTAAACTTGTATTTCTAAAAATAGACAGGAAATGAGAAAAATGTCTTGTTGACCTTTTTATTGTCCACTTAAAAAATAATTTATTTCAGGAGGAAGGAAAAGATGCAAGGAGTTGGACAGATTACACTACTTTAAAAATAGATAAAATAACCTCAAAGAATAGTTAAACAGCATAATAAGAATAAAGATGGGAAAAAGCGTGAACACTTAACCAAGAGGTGCTGTTAAGTATGTTCATTGAGATGAAAACAGATGTAGCTCAAGGATAAAGGCCTGGATCTTGGCAAAAGTAGTAAAAACAATGAATTTATGGAAGATTTGCCATCACACTCCCCACTCCCCACCCCCCCACCAAGGTCTATGGGAATTTGTAAATGGAGAACGTAACTGTATAGGTGATCTTAGCTGCCAAGGCCCCACGTATAAACAACTAACAGATGTGCCTAATAGAATAGTTGGAATTGGAAGCCTATTCAACTTAATCAAGAATATACTTGCATGTATACGTGCATTTGTATGGGGGGGGGGGGATATTACTTAAATATGAAGCTTTTCATGAGATTTAGTTAATACAATCTTATAGTAAGTATGGCATAGGTCATATAGTTGTGCCCCACAAGAGAACTGAAAGTACAGAATTACAAAATTTGGCTCTAGATTTACACCACAATCCATGACAGCATTGATCATACAGACAGGGACTGCTTTTGTTAGAAAGCCCTAAAAACTACTGTTGAAATTCTAAATGACTGATTTTGTAATAAAGTTAGTTTAATAACTGGCATTTAGTATAATACTGATGTAATTGATAAGAGTAATTTGATTCACCTACATCTCATCTGATGTTGCAAAAATAATTAGTATTTGACAGTTGTCCTTTTGCTTTTTTGTTTTATAAATATTGCAAAAGATACATGGAAAATTGATTATAGCAATTCATAATTTAGAAGATTTGTTTAAGAGTCAGGTGATTGATTTAGTAAGATATAATTAATTTACAGCTAAACTGGTAAACTCTACCTTTATCTTTGGGAATACCAGGATGTATGGTTTTGATTCTTGGCCAAGATAAGGACAGTTGAATTTATGACATGCTAATTAAAGTGCAAAATTTACTTGGTAACCTTTAGGGTCAATCTGATGGTTTTCCAAAGGCTTAAAATATTGGACAGCTTAACTAGACTACATAACCAAAAAATCTGGCTGGGAATGTCTTCTTTGAGCTCTCCCAAAGTTAAGGTTCATCACACAGGTAGAGATTTACATTGGAGACAAAATATATCCATGTTCACATAACGCTGTGGAGAGCTTTACTCCTAGAACTCTCTCAGACCCCAGTATTGCCTGTACTGTCTATCTTTGGCTACACTATATGTTTGCCTTTAAATACAAACTTGATAGGAATGTGCTCTGTGGGTTTTTGTGAGTCCTTTCACCATCTAAACTTGTCAGATATTTTTAGTTAAATCTTATTCAAAATAGTAGCTTCATCTTTTTCATTAGCAAAAGATATTGTGTGGCTAATAAAATTATTAAAGAGTCTTTTCTGGAAGTATGCAATTGTAATGAACATCATTCTTCCAAAGCTTCTCCTGGCCACCCCTCCCCCACCTCTGCCCATAGAGCAATTTTGGTGAGGCCATAGATCCATCAAGAACAAGATTTTTAGAAAGGCACTGGTCCACAATCTAAAATGGGACCACATTGGAAAGTCTCTTCCTAACAGATTCACAAGCAGAATAACTAAACAAATAAATTGTTTTAACTAATAAGAAATACTATAGACACAGGAAGTGGCTCAGCAAAGTCCAATTCTGAAAACTGTTTGAAATTCCTATCCCTGAAAGTTCTTTGTTAATCTGAGAAAAGAATGGGAAGAGAGGGCTTAGTGTAGACACTATTGTCAACACAATCCAAAAATGATTTTAATAATTACATTCCTCTTGTGTTAAGGTAAATTGTGGTTAGACAAGAGTGGCTACTTGCTGGGATGATTAATTTGGAATAATTTGCTGTGGAATTTTTCATTTCCTGATTTAAATTGTCTTTTAAGAGCTCAGCAAACTCTTGTAATTCAGCAAACTCTTGTAATTCACAGGAGGAGACAGCAGACCATCTCATTTTCTATTTTTAACAAAAAGTTTAAGATGATTAACAAGAGAGTAAATACAGTGTTTGTGAAACCATCACCTCTATCTTGAGCAATGTGTTCCCAAAAGTAGTATTTAAATGGATTCTGAAATGGATGTTTCTCTCCACTTACCAGACTGAATTTGATCAATAAGATTTGAAAAAAAGACCTCACGTATAACTCCTAAAAACACTTGTCCTAGTGTTGTCCTCATTTTATGCGCATCCATGGTTACATTTTTATATTAGTCCTTCCTGCTTTTCTAATCATGTCCAGGATCCACAGAGATGAACTAATTGATAGAGATCAAAGTATCTTGGACTAAAAGTTCATAGAGTAATCTTAAATTCTTCATTGGACTTCTGTCTTTTCTTTACCTCAACAAGATTATGATCTAATATGGTCTCAAGAGAGTTTTCCAATGAAAGACCAAGTGGGTCATTATTTCCAACTACAGTGTGAGATATTATGATAATGTTCAATGGAAGGAGTATGTTTAGAAGAGGCCAGTGCATGAAAGAGATAAGGGTCTGCTGAAAGTAAAAAAGACAGAAAAAAAAGCAAAGAAAAAGGGAGGAGGTTGAAGTATGGGAAAGATGCAAATAGAGCTGGATCAAAATAGGGTAAGGAGTGTTTACATTTGGATGTCAGATATTCCACATTTTCATTGGTTTTTATGACTCTCAAAGAGAAATAATTTTAGAAATTCCCTGCCCTTTTTTTTTTAATTCCCTGTCCTTCAGTGGTCTTTTCATGCCTATCTAAAAATATTGACCATTGAATATTTGAAATCTTTAAAATGTAAATTTTCCTTGGTAGAATCTTGTCAAAACGTTGAATACTTAAGGCTATTAGCACCATAACCTGACATTTGTCGAAAGTCTAGGAATTGCCAATATTTAAATGAAGAGAATAAACATGGCAAAACTAATCCAGAACTGAGGTACTTAGCCTTATCCCACCTTATCTATAAGATCTTGGAGCAATACAAAGCAAATCAAAAAGCCAGTATTAAGGGGAAAAAAAAGAAAAAAGAAAGAAAGAAGAAGAAGAAAGAAAGAAAGAAAGAAAGAAAGAAAGAAAGAAAGAAAGAAAGAAAGAAAAAGAAAGAAAGAAGAAAGAAGAAAGAAAGAAAGAAAGAAAGAAAGAAGAAAGAAAGAAAGAAAGAAAGAAAGAAAGAAAGAAAGAAAGAAAGAAAGAAAGGAAAGAAAAGCTTAAGGCACTTCAGAGTATAAGAAGTAGCACCTGTCAGAAGCAGGACTTAGTTGTAGAGTCCCTGAACTCTGAGGACAGATGTCAAAAGATTTCTGGTATGTCCTACCCTCATGGAAGTGGTCTCACAGTGATCAGGAGAGGAACTGTTCTGATCCAAGTTACATAATTAAAAACTGTGGCAACTTTTATTAAAAAAAAAATAGCCAAACATGAGAAGGCTCTGAAGAAGCTTTTCTAATTTGAGAGAGATTGAAAGTGACTTTTTAAAGTTTTAGTAAAAGGCCTGTTTCAGTTGGTTTCAGGAATAGTTTGTCAGGAGCACCTCGGTGGCTCAGTCAGTTAAGCCTGACCTTTAGCTCAGGTCATGATCCCAGACTCCTAGGATCTAGCCCCACATTGGGCTCGCTGCTCAGTGGGGACAGAGCTGCTCCTTCTCCCTCTGCCTCTCTGCTTATGCTCTCTCTCGTGTACTCTCTCTTTCTCTCTCAAATAAATAAATAAAATGTTTTAAAAAATGAAATAGTTGTTTAATACTGTTTCTTAGGAAGGAGAATAATTTTTTTTTAAATTTTTTATTTATTATTTATGATAGTCACACAGAGAGAGAGAGAGGCAGAGACATAGGCAGAGGGAGAAACAGGCTCCATGCAGCGGGAGCCCGACGTGGGATTCGATCCCGGGTCTCCAGGATCACGCCCTGGGCCAAAGGCAGGCGCCAAACCTCTGCGCCACCCAGGGATCCCGGAAGGAGAATAATTTTGTATAGAGTAGGAAGTTGTGATTGGTCAAGATGGATTTATCAAGAGGGGTCAGAGAGGGACAGTTAAAGAATAGGTCATTAGCAGGAAGAGGTAAGAAGCAACAGTTGCAGAGGCCAAGTAGAAAATCTCAGTCCTTCTGTTTCTCCTCCAGAAGTTACTAACAAGGTTATGTTTGGTTTGGTTTGGTTTTAAAGATTTATTTATTTATTTTAGAGAGAGAGAGTTGGTGGGAGAGTATCAAGTGTATTCCTCTCTGAGCATGGAGCCTGATGCTGGGCTCAATCCCAGGACCCTGAGGTCAGGACCTGAGCCAAAACCAAGAGTCAGACACTTAACTGTACCATCCAGATGCCCCTACTAAGGAGGTTTTAAGGAATCAATGGTTTTCACTGATCACCTGGGAGTGATTTTTAATAGTCTACTAATTTGGTTAAATGAAGCCTATGTTTCATCACGTCTTATGGTACATAGGTTGAAATGCCAGAACTCTGCTAGTGTATAAAGAGATAAGAATCGTAAAAATGTGACTGTTAAAGTAGTTCTATTATGTGCAGCCTGCCCAACTATATCTTAACCATAATACTTATAAGGGTTGGAGGACATTTCCTCCAAGGCATTGACTGTCTTGATGAGGACACCTTGTACTTGAATAACTACAGGAGGGGTTGGGGGTGAGTGGATGAAATGAGATACTGAAGTGGTGCTGATAAACAGCTAGAGAAAATGAGAAATACAATCACAACAATAAACTGCAGGAACAGAATGCATGTAGAGGGGTATGAACTGATTTCAGGGTCCTAAGAATTAAATAAAAAAAAAAAAGACAAAATAGCTCATATATTGAAAATCTCTTTAACATATAAAAATAAAAAGTAAATCTTAATGGACAGAAATCTAACTTGAGTTACTGTCATGAGGATTCACAGACTCTCCCCCAGTTCTAAGACAGGATTCTGAATGAGGCGGGAGCCGACTTTCTTTGAAGAACCCTTCAATGTAGCTTTGATGTATAAGGTCAATAATATCCTAAACCTTCTCCACAGTGACCCATGACCATTAAAGATAGTGAGTGCATCCTGAGAAAAGAGAAATAGCCTGACTTTCTGTGTGTATTGTGCATACTAAATATGACTTTAACTGAAACTATTCCTTAAATATTCAAAACAGTCCTGTGGTATGTTTTCCAGAATTAAACTAAGTTTCATACTTAGATATACTGAGGCATGCACTCCATGTGATTAAATTTAAATAGTAATTTCTAATAAGACATTTATCTATGAGACATAACAAATATAAGAACCACTTTGGATATTTCTATACTTAAGAAAAATATGCCAAGGGAATAATAAAAAGACTAATTAATAGATTTAAAAAATAAAGGGGCAGAGAGTTTATTATGATTTGTTTTCATCTTTTTCAAGGTCCATAACAATGCAAGTGGCTCGAGAGACAAACACAATTTCAGATTTTGCAGAATTTAAGTTCAATAACTCATAAACATCCCCCCCCTTAAATAAAGATTTTGTAATCTTGGATAGATGTTCAGAATAGTATGATTCATCTCATTTCTATATTCATAAGTAATGTCTTCCCTAAAGCACCTAGCTTCTAATGCTACAAAGGGAATATAATAAGGGAATAGAATGCATTCCTTTAAAGAAATAAAGGGGTTACTGAGAAAATGCAAATATCACACGAACCCAAAGGCATATATCATAAAAATAAAAATGAAAATTCATACTGTAATATTTATGCATTTTATTGAAACTAAGAAGTCTTATGAACTTGAACTCAAGCTTTGATAGTAACACCAGTTCTGGTTCTAGCAAGAGTCTAATAAATGCCTCCTAAATATTTTGCTTCTAAAACATGTAAAGGACACCTGGATGGCTCAGTCAGTTATGTGTCTGCCTTTGGTTCCAGTCATGATCCCAGGGTCCTGGAATCTTGCCCTTCATTGGACTCCCTGCTTAGTGGGGAGTTTGCTTCTCTCTCTCCCTCCCTCTGCTCCTGTTCTTTTTTTTTTTTTTAATTCTTATTATTTTTATTTATTTATTTATGATAGTCGCACAGAGAGAGATGAGAGAGAGGCAGAGACACAGGCAGAGGGAGAAGCAGGCTCCATGCACCGGGAGCCTGACGTGGGATTCGATCCCGGGTCTCCAGGACCGCGCCCTGGGCCAAAGGCAAGCGCCAAACCGCTGCGCCACCCAGGGATCCCCTGTTCTCATGCTCCCTCTCTCTTTCTCTCAAATAAATAAATAAAAATTAAAAAAAAAAACATTTAAAAATATTCCTCTTCAAAGCACAACATAAATTAAACGACTCAGATAATTTTCATTTTGTTCCAATGTATTTGTGCATAGTTTTATATCATTTCTTTGCCTTTATAAGTTTTTTTATACAAAAAAATTAATGGATGGGCCTTGAGGGCATTATGCTAAATGAAAAAAGTCAGAGAAAGACAAACACTGTATGATATCACATATTCAGGATCAAACAAACAGATAAGAAAAAAACAAGCTCATAGGATACAGAGAACAGACTGGTGTTTGCCAGACATAGGGGATGGAGTGTGGGTAAAATAGATGAAGAGGGCCAAAAGGTACAAACTTCCAGGTATAAAATAAGTAAGTCAGAGGGGAAGTAATCATACTTTATTGCATATTTACAGGTTGCCAAGAAAGTAAATCTTAAAAGTTCTTGTCACAAGAAACAAGTTCTGTAATTTTGTATGGTGATGGATGTTAACTAGATTTCTTGTAGTCATCATTTCACATGTACAAATATCAAACTGTTATGTTGCACACTTGACACATATATATTAATTACACTCACTAAAAAATCAATGATGCTCTATCAACTTTAATTTCTAAGGTACATATAATATTTAGCACACAATTTCAACATGCATTCACTTTGCAAAACTACATTTCTTTTGGACATTCTTTTTAAAAAAAAATTTTTGGTTTATTTATTCATGAGAGACAGAGAGAGAGAGAGAGAGGCAGAGACACAGGCAGAGGGAGAAGCAGGCTCCATGCAGAGAGCCTGATGTGGGACTTGATCCTGGGACTCCAGGATCACGCGCTAGGCCAAAGGCAGGCTCTAAACTGCTGAGGCACCCAGGTGTCCCACTTTTGGACATTCTTTGCCTCTAAATTTACTCAGAGAATATTGAAAATGCAGAATGCAACTGACATATCATAAGGTTAATCTAAGAATATATTTTTAAATATTTTATTTATCTATTTGAGAGAGAGAAAGGTTGAGAGAGAGAACATGAGTGAGTGAAGGGGCAGGAGGACAAGCAGACTGGCCACTGAGAATGGAGCCTTAAGCAAGGCTGGATCCCAGAACCCTGTGATCATGAACTGAGCAGGATTTAGACACAACCGACTGAGCCACCCAGACACCTCACTTAGGGATATTTTAAAATACATCTCTCTTCACTTAAAAATATTATAGAGGGACACCTGGGTGGCTCAGCGGTTGAGCACCTGCCCCTGGCTCAAGGTATGATCCTTGGTCTCAGGATCGAGTCCCACATCAGGCTCCCTGCCTGGAGCCTGCTTCTCCCTCTGCCTACATCTCTGCCTTTCTCTCTGTGTGTCTTTCATGAATAGATAAAATAATTAAAAAATATTATAGAAACAAGTATTCTTTTCTAAATATGGATTTATTAATTGGGAGAAAGGAAAAACAAGAAATGAGTCTCACAAACATTATCAATGTCATTTACCCTGACAGTTAATGTCAGTTGTCATCTGATTTGCTCTGCTTAGCAAAATTTGGTTAATTTGATCCCTTTCTCTTTAATGCCATCACTCTGATCCAGACCTCTTCTTTGAAGCCTAGACTTTGGTATTTCACTTTCATGTCCGCTTGAATGTGCAACAAGCATCTCAAGCTTAATACATTCATACCTAACTTTTAATTTTGCTCTTTACTACCTGAACTCCTTCTCCCACACTCATCCTCAAATAACTAAACATCAATTTCTTCCTTCCAGCTTTAAATTAGAAAATCTTGTAATCACCCTCAACTCCTCTATTTCTTTCACCACCCACATGCTGTTCACCAGTAATTCCTGTTAAGTGTATATTTAAATTATGTATTGAAATTGATCACATCTCACTGTCTCCACCTGGTCTAGTTTCTCAAATTCTATCTCACCTGAATTACAAGGTGATTCTTCTCACTGATCTTCCAACTGCCCGCTTTATCCTCCACACCTCAGCTGTTACCCCAACAGAAGCTGGCCTTATCCATTTAAAATGTAAGTCACTCCCCATCATCACTCTCCAGTGTTTTCCCAGTCAGAACAAAATCCAAAATACTTTCCCTGCTCCTGTAGGAGTTATTACCTAACCTGTTACTGTGTCTCTGGTATTCTCTCCATCTACTCCGTTGTTCACTTACTCTTTTCTAGACAAATTGGTCACTTTGATATTCCTTGAATGCTCTGAACATTAACCTATCTCAAGATCTTGGCATTTGCTCTCTTTTACCCTATAAATAGCCCCTCTCACCCGGATTCCTGCATCATTTGCTCTCATTTCTTCGAAGTGTCAAATCAAATTTCTCCTTATTAGACAATCATCCCTAACTTTAAAAATAAAACAAAACAAAAAGTAAACCTTTTTCCTTCTGGCATTTTCTATATCCTTACCCTTTATATTCTCCACAGCATTCATTTCTGATTGACATATGTGGTGGTAGGCTTACAACAAATATTTGATGAATGGATGACAATAGGAAGCAATTAACATCTGTCTTTGTGCTCATATATATTTAAGTTTTGTGCCTGTTTTCTATTAGTTGTAACAGCAGCGTAGGAGCCGTGTAACATGTGCAATGCTCTTTGTTTTCAAATTCATTTTTTATGAGTGTCATTATAATCCTGGTAGGAGATATAATGAATATTGTAGTCATAGTGTAATATTAATATGGGACAAATAAATCAAATAGTTTCTTTAATTTTCTTCAAATGGCCTGCTATGTTCCCTCATTACACAGCACCTTTTTTTTCTCTAAGAATCACAGTTATGAGTTTCTCTTTTGTCAAACCAAAAACCACGGAAATATTGAGTACCTTGTTTCCTAGCTGCCCCGTAATATTTAATAACTGCCTATATTCCTGGGTCTGTCTTTCATTTTAACTCACAATGTATATCTCCAAGTCTTTGATTTTTAAAGCCCTATTTTCATTACAAAGTATGACTTAAAGTGTATATAGTTCAAGAACCTGAAAGATAAAATTTTGTTCATCATTTTACAAATTAATTCTATTCAGTTGTAAATGAGAAACACATAAGTAAATCATTTTATAATTATGAGGAGCTTTCTGATGAGCACAGACTTTATTTTTCAGAAATTCATGCTTTTATGCTTAGAAAAATTATGTACCTATTATAAGGAGTTTAAGCAATAGGTGATACAAAAACAAGTGTAAAAAAATCCAAAACCCTACCGTCTATGACGAAAAGTAAATTATTTTTTAACATTATTTTTCCAGATATTTTTATCTGCATATTTTATAAATAAAGAGTAATAAGTTGATGCTTAAAAATACTTCTAGGGGCACCTGGGTAACTAGGTTAGTTAAGCATCCAATCTTTGATCTCAGCTCAGGTCTTGATCTCATGGTTGTGAGTTCAATCTCCTATAGGCTTCCACACTTGGCATGGAGCCTACTTAAAAACAAAACAACAAACTTTTATAAAAAATTGAACAATCTTACACATGTTATCAAATAGAACATAAATTGAAATCAACAGAAAACAATAAAAGAATTGGCTGCCATACTTCAAAAAATGCTTCTTCATCAACACAAAAATAGTGGACTAAAACATCCTTGTTATTTAAATGAGAAGAATTTAGTTTGTGGTCATTGTAGTTAGTTTTTCAAAATAAGTTTCAGTTATATATAATACTAATTAACTTTTCTCTGTAAAAAATCTGTGTTAACACTTCCATAACTTTCTTTGCAGTGTGTCCTTCTATCTGCTAATCTTTGTTAATAATTTTGTTTACATTATGCTGCTAATATTTGTACCATTTACTTTTTTTTGTACCATTTACTTTTGTTTTATGATTCTTCACAATTATAACATTTTAATTATTTATTCCAGTGTATTCAATCCTCATCATCAGTCTTTTTATCATGATTTCTCTTTGTTACAGGAATATTTATACTGATTTTTCTTTTTTTAAGATTTTTATATATTTATTCATGAGAGACAGAGAGAGAGGCAGAGACATAAGCAGAGGGGGAAGCAGGCTCCCTGTGGGGAGCCTAATGTGAGGACTCCGGGATCACCACCTGAGCCAAGGCAGATGTTCAACCATCGAGCCACCCCAGGTGCCCCCTGATTCTTCTCTCTATTGCTTGGGTTATTATCAAGAATATTTTTGTTTTGTTCTTTTGTAACTCTTTTCCTTTAGGTCTTTCCTAATTTAAAAGGCTGTGTTTTGCTCTTTGATATTAATATCAAATACCAACTTGAGGTGATATTATATCCTTTGTCCAAATTTTATAGTTTGTAATGTTGTTTGCATTTTTTCAGTGACCTCTGACACTAAATTTAATCACACACTCTCTTGTGGGCTTTCTTTCCTCTTTCTTCTTTCTTTCTTTCTTTCTTTCTTTCTTTCTTTCTTTCTTTCTTTCTTTCTTCTTTCTTTTCTTTCTTTCTTTCTCTTTCTTCTTTCTCTTTTTTTTCCTTCAAGTCATCTGAATCAGACTTTCTTGGATGAATATAGGATGATCTCTCAATCTGCAAAACTATTTCTTCATGTTAAATATTTGTCTTCTATTAGAATATTGATTTTTGTTCCATTTGTTTGATAGTTCTGTTCTATTAATTTTACCAAGATTTTGTGTTTCATTTTTCCATTACATGGGAAACTTAGGTTAGCTCTCCTATTGTCTCAGAGAGAAAGGGTATCTTGACATGGTTTGTTCTCTGAACTATAGTCTGGGGCTTTGTATGAATCCTAATGGCATAATGAGGGGACATTCTCAATTACATTTATGTTGTTTCATTGTCAGAATTCCAGAGTGTCCTTTACTTCTAGTTACATGATAATGTTGATATCATACTTTACTCAACCTACTTGGGGAATGCATGTTATTTCCACAACGAATTTCCTGAAGGTTAACGTTGGTCCCAAATTTTTATGTGCCTTTCTTTTCCCTTTCACTTCTCACTAAATACAAATCACAGTCACTTCTAACACTCTCCAGTTAAAATAGAGAAGGTTGAAACTGGAAAAAGATATCTGAGCCAAAACTGTAAAGTTTGCCTTCTAGAGAATCAGAGGATAATGACCAGGAATAACTTTGTAAAGATAATCAAAGTGGCATATGGGAGATTTACAGAAGAAAGAGACTGGTTTGAGGAAGAAGGATGACAATGGTGATATTTATGACAATAAATAATAATAAAATTATAAGAAGGATGACAATGGTGATATTTATGACAATAAAATAATAAAAATAATAAATAATAAAATAAAATAATAAAATAATAATAAAAATGTAAAATAATATTTTTTTAATCGCAGGACTCCATTTATTTCCATTTCACATCTATTTTGAATAGACAAATCCACAGAAACAGAAGGAAGATCACTGACTGGCTAGAGGTGGACTATTTGGGGGAAATGGTGCTAATGGATGCAGGGCTTCTTGGGAGTGATGAAAAGGTTCTAAAATTGTGGTGGTAACTGAAAAACACTGAATACGTAAAATCATTGAATTATATACTCTGAGTATATCACATGTATAACGTGTAAATTATATCTCAATAAAGCTGTTTTAAGAACAAGGAAAAATATGTATAGAGCATCATTTAGGTCTTGCTCTGGAGAGCTAAATACATCAGATGTCACAAATATTCAATAATATCTAATCAATATAATATATAATAATCAATATAGGGCCTACTTTATGCTATGCACTATTTGTGTGTTATTTTGTTAAGTGATTTAATTTAATTCTTCCATCAATCATATAAATTAGGCATTAGTATTATCCTTATTTTGCAGATGAGAACAATGAGGCACAGTGATATTTAATTTACTTGTCACCCAACAGTAAGTGGCATGGTTTGGATTGGAACCTAGGGAAGAATCCTGAAGCAGTACTCTGGTTCAGAGTACAGAGTCACTCTTCTTTAAAATTAGAGGTGATAAGGAATATAGTAAGCTACTGAAAGCATGTGCTGAAGTGAACGAGGGTACACAGTGGTAAAATACTGTTACATATAAAGTACAAAGTTTGGGTTTTGAAAAGTGCAATGGGGAAAAATAATGAAAGGGAAATAGATTTAAAACATATTGTAGGGAAGATAATAAAATGTTTTTGTATTAAGCTAAACTAGAAAAAAAGTTAAAATTACATATCACCAGAAATTTGAGACTGCTTTCTGAATTATAAGGCCACTTAAAATTGGAAATTTCAGGAAACTCCTCTTATTCCCATCTTGTACAGTTAGTAGCATGCCACAGAGAAAGAAGGAAAGAGTAGTAGCTATATGGTGGTAATCATGCCCAATCATTCTGCAAATAAGAGATTTTGTAATAAGCAAATAAGAAAAATACCTGCTATTATTTACAGTCATAGAATTAAGTAAAATTTTGAGATATACTATATATGTATATTATGCATATGATCATTAAATAAGTCTTCTCATGAGTAAATAAAATGTTATAGTTAGATTTTTTAAATATGTCAGCAAATAGATCTCTGAATTCAATGTTATAAATTTATAGTACATTTTTTATCATTTCAAAATCCAAGAATCCTTAAAATATAAGATTTTTTATAATTTATTTGGAAATTAATCTGGCCTAGTCTGACATGAAGCTATGTATTTCTTTATTCATTTAGTGTGAATATTTTTTTTATGTTTTCTTCTATAGAAACATTGGTTAATCATGAGATACTACCCTAGACGATGATCAGTCTGTTGCCTAATATCTCATATACATACATTTAAACTTTCTAAATATCTGAAAAAGTCTCAAATGTGCCTTGTCCAAGTGTTTTGGGATAGGGGAGTATGCACTTCTACTACATAGAGATGTGGTCAGCTGTGGACATGGCTCATTAACAAGATTGCCTGGGAATACATGTCAGCTAGCACTCCATTTGCACATCATTCGATACCCAACAACCACCAGTCTCACATTATATTTTGACAGAGAGGAAACTAAAATTTATTTAGTTTAATTGAGGCAAGAAAAAGTTCAGCATAATTTCTATCAATGCTCAACAAAGATATGGACTGTCACTCTGCTAGTTCTAGTGTCTGTCACCTAATGTGCTGATTTAATTAAAGGGTACTGTCCTCATTAAGAAATAATGGCATGTCAAAATGTTATTTGTTAAGCTCAATAAGGTAATAAATTGTGATTGTATAGGCTAATTATTGTGGTTATCAGGATGTAATTAAGAAATAATTAGACCCCCCCCAAAAAAGAAATAATTACACCCAAACACACATATAGTGTCTTTAAACCTGATTAGATTATCGAAAGTGTAACCAATAATATACCTTAGAATAGGTGTGGTTCTTCATGTTGTATATGTGGCTGTTACACTATACATACAAATATATTCAATTGATGCTGTAATTTTTTAAAATATTTGGCACTTTCATTTTAGAATTGTCTCCAGAGCAAGATGACAAAACATATAAGTGAAAAAATAAGATTATTTTTGTAATCATATTTTCGATGCCTAAGTTGAATGTGCAAGTTTGAACTTCCAAACTATTAAGCAGATGTGAGCCTTAATGACTTTTCATTTTTTTTAGAACTCAAATACATTTCAAGGAATAAAGGCTTGCAGTCTGCTAAAGTATTCTCAATAAATTTCCTCAGAAACCAAGAAAACTGCTAATAAAATATTCTCCAAAATAGCTTCATTCATGGAACACCCTATTAATAAAGGAGAACAGAAATATTAATCAAACACTTAGGCATGGTACTGTGCCAGGCACTGTATTATCAGTAAATATTGTAACTTTTTGATTCTCATAAAAATCGGGAATTTGAAGATTAAGAAGAAAGAAAAACGGAGTTTCTTTGTTGAGTTAGTGAATGTCCAAGATTCAATCCACATACAAAATCTGAACACAATAATTAAGTAGCAGATGGCATTATTAAGTATAAAAAGTATTTGAAGCCTTTCAGATCTGGGTTCTGAAATCTGTTCTTATACTTGGTATTTCTATAATGTCACACATGTCAAATTGTCTAACTTTGTTCTCTTATTTAAAAAAAAGCACTGACAATATTTATCACGTAGATAAGCTGAGAGAATAAATAGAATATAAAATATAAAACACATAATGATATAATGATAAAACTGATATTTGTTGGAGCTTTTAAAAATACTACTTTTATTGTTTCCTGAAAAACTAAGTGTTAAGAAAACAAAATTCAACTGAATTCAACAGAGTAAATTTTACAGATCTTATTGGCTTTATTTAACAATTCATAGATCAAGCAGCATCCAATATAGCAGAGAGAAAAGAGCTCCAAGGAGCTGTAGAAAATGAAAGACTTAGAGGCAGAAGGGAGAAGGAACAAGAAGTTCTACAAGGAAAAAAAAAAAAAAGTGAATTAGTTATTTCAAGCTTCCTTTAGGGTTGGCAGGAGTCTATCAGACAGGTTATTCCTGATTGGCTGTTTTAAGTTTCCATGTGGGAGAGCCAAAACTATAAATAAGTCTTGGTTTGGTGACCTGAGGTTTAGCATAAGCGACTCCATTTCGAGCCTGTTGTCTTGTTTTTAACATAATTAATCTTATTTGTATGGCGTGGCATTGGGCCCATCTGCCTATTGAAGTTATCACAACTAAGACTCATTACAAGCAGAGAATCCTCTTCTTGCATAAAATCAGGATGTTTCAATGGGTATATCATTTTGCTGAGCAGCATGCTCTCACAGACCCCCTGACCTCTTTCAATCCAGAGGAGATGCCCTTGGATGAGAATCTATAAAATTCTTCTTGAAGCCCACCACCCCACAATTTTAAGACCGTGCTGGTACAATTCATATAACTATCAGAAACAGCACCATAGGCATTAAACTGCATTGATGCTACAGCTAGCCATGAAAAAGAAAATTTTCCTAAAATCCAAATCTTGTTTGCTGGTAAAGGTAAATGAGCCCCCATTGCCCCATCAGCCAGAAATCCAAAAGAGGAGCTCCAGGGGATATTGAGGTTTCCAGACTCCCTCAAGGGATAGTGTCTCAACACAGCTCCCTCCTTCATGAGAGGACCAACAGGCATCTCTCAATTGGCAGCTTTGGAGATCAGGGGTCCCTGATGACTTAATCTCTGGACAACCTGAACACAAGTTAGAAACCTTCACTCTGGGGATCCCTGGGTGGCGCAGCGGTTTGGCGCCTGCCTTTGGCCCAGGGCGCGATCCTGGAGACCCGGGATCGAATCCCACATCAGGCTCCCGGTGCATGGAGCCTGCTTCTCCCTCCGCCTGTGTCTCTGCCTCTCTCTCTCTCTCTGTGACTATCATAAATAAATAAAAATTAAAAAAAAAAAAAAAAAAAGAAACCTTCACTCTGGTGCTGTAACATCTTCCAAAGACTGCCAACCCTGCCCTGAGGGTGGGTTCTGGCACCACCCAGAATGCCCCCACCTGGCAGCAGGATCTGGGATTCTACTCTGACCTCCAAGAGTGGCAGCCTCTTAGGCCCCAACCCTAGGGACCTGGAAGTTCCCCAGAGTTTGTCCTTCAGGAGCAATCACCAGTATATTTCTCTAATTATCCACTGGGACACACCCAATAGACCTTTTACTGCTCTTATTGACACTGGTGCCCAAACTGCAGTACTTACCTGGAACCCCTCCAAACACAAGCTAGGGGTACTCTTTAGATTAAAAGATAGAGGGGCAGCCCAGGTGGCTCAGTGCTTTAGTGCCGCCTTCAGCCCAGGGCCTGATCCTGGAGACCCTGGGTCAAGTCACGTGTTGGGCTTCCTGCATGGAGCCTGCTTCTCCCTCTGCCTGTGTCTCTGTCTGTATGTCTGTCTGTCCGTCTCTCTCTCTCTCTGTCTCTCATGAATAAATAATAAAATAAAATCTTTTAAAAAAAGATTAGTAAAAGACATTCAATCTCCATTGGATGTCAATATTGGAAAAATTTGTATTACAATCTTTTAGTGGGGGTGTTCCCTTTGGCCCTCTCCTTTCCTATTATAGGTATGAATGCCTTGATGTGCCACCAAGCCATCTGGAATAAATCCAAACTCCCAGCCTTCTTGGTGGAAACTGCACACTGAGAGCTCATAAGACTGTCACTCCTGATTATGATGGTAAATACCCTCCAGTATAATCTATGGCAGGGGATTGAGCAACTGGAGCCCATAATTCAAGATCTATTAAAGAAAGGAGTCATTAAACACACCATTCTCCTTTAAGTTTCCCTATTTGTGGGTATTGAAGCTCACCACTGATAGGGGAGCCTAATAGTCAACATCAAAATTTAAATGCTCAGGAGCCCCCCTGTTAAGGCTTCCATTCCCAACACTGTCCAGTTAATCAAGGAGATCCAAAGAGCTCTACTTTGCTCTAATATGATCTAATATGTTCTAGTATCTATTGCTGAAAAAAATCACAGCTGTAGTTTGTCATATCATAAGGCACTCAATGAACCTTTACCTGGTGGCCTGTGGGCTAATAACCCAGCTATTGCCCACAATCTTTGCCTGCAGGACCTGACTGCCCTTACAGTGTCCTCTTGCACCATACTGATGATTTTGTTAATAAATGTGTCGATACATTTACTGGCCTGCCACTTGCTTCATCCACCAGGAACACCTCCGTGGAGACTTAATCTCTTTCTTTTCAAGTGTATTCTGCCCCTATTTGGTCCTCCTCACACTACTGACACAGATCAAGATCTCACTTCACTGCCCATATAGCACAGCATCAGGCTCTCCAATAGGACATCCATTGGAACTTCCATCTCCCACACCGGCCACAGGCCTCTGGCGTTATTGAATGCTACAGTGGTCTTTTAAAATCCTCGTTCTTTCAGTTATAGGGCAGTAAATGGACTCCTCAATGGACTTCCTTGATGCCAGGGTCAATTACCACTTTAAACTCTAGGCCAGATGGCCACCACTCTCCTCACACTAACGGAGCTTGCCCAGCCATGCTGCCAATGATTGTTATCACAAGGGAATCTGACGTCTTCATCTTACAGCACAATATTATATACATTTTTCTCAACAATTGTGAGTCCCTTTACAGATTTATAATATATTTTTTTTTTGCCTTCCATTATTGCTTAGCGACCCAAGCAACTACACGGCACCCACTAATGCATCCCGGGATGGGGGGCTGGTTAAGTGTTGAAAATCAGCCCTAGAGGGACACCTGAAACTTCTTTAGGTGCAGATAGTAGTCAGGCAACTCAGTCCTTAACTTAAATGGGACCAATGGCACAAATGTTTAAAGGCCACCAGCCCTGCTCAAACAATCATTGGTGTCCTCACTTCTGAGCATTGGCCATTACATTACCCTAATTGAAACATGAATTGGCTGATAGCATAATAGAGTCCAGACCCATCTCTGGGGATATAGAGCCAAACATTAAATTGTGAAGAGCATGTAACTAAATTTTGTTTAAACCGAGGCTACACATATGTCTCTAATCTTTACTATCTATGGATGGAGACCTCCTACTCCTCAGAGGAAAACATCACCCAATTATTTGCATAATGTATCCCTGAGCACCACCAAATTTTACTGAGAATGTGTGTCCCTGAATGATCCTAGTGTATCAAGTTCAAAAACTATCCTTAGGCTCCAGAGACTTTCACAAAATGTTTGCAACTTTATAAATAGCATTTATTAAGTACTAATTCTGTTTTAATCTTTGCTCTATTCAGTTTTCTGGTCTTTATATTTGTCTGTACCCACTAAGCAATTTTTGAAACGGTGACTCTATGCCTATTCCTCAAGTCAGTTCTGTTCTTTTTATTTATTTTTTTTAATTTTTAAGATTTTACTTATCTATTCATGAGGGACACAGAGACAGAGGCAGAGACACAGGCAGAGGGAGAAGCAAGCTTTCTGCAGGGAGCCTAATGTGGGATTGGATCCCAGGACCCTGTGATCACAATCTGAGCCGAAGCCAAATGCTCGACCGCTGAGCCACCCAGGTGTCCCACTTCTGTTCTTTTTAAAAATCATTTTGAGCAACATATATTATCCCTAATGTCCCACTGAAATTACTATAATCTGGAATGTAGATTTGGATGGGAAAAAAAGGAAAAGAAAGTTAACGACCAATGCCAAAAAGTTTAATAGAGTTGTTCCATGTAACACTTTTAGACTAAAAACCATATTAAAGGTATCCAAAAAATTTCAGATTAAGCAGTACCATTTTTTGAATAGTGGTTTAGAATTGAGAGACAGAGCCAGTACTCACCTATGTATCCATTATCTTCAAAAGCATTAGTGCAGGTTCTCTCTGTAAATGCACAGTTTTAGGGGAGAAATTAGCCTGCGAGAGGAGACAAGTATTACCATTAAGACTAATGTGAGAAAAGTACCTATATTGAGTAATGCCTATTCCCTACTATTCTTGAATGAGATGTTCAAGTCTCAGCTTTCAATGTTATAAATTAAAGTTCTGATAATTAAATTACATTTCCTTGTTTCTTAACCACCCATTTTCTCCTTAGCCAATTATAATCAGTAGTTCATCCCCACAGTTGCATTGAAATTATTTGGTTATTGCCATTAATAACCTGCTTATTACCTACTCAATGGTCATTTCTCAGGCCTTACTTCATTTCACTATTTGGCAGTACTTCAAACATTACTTATCCTATCTTCAACCTTGAAAAAAAACTTTTATTTTTCTCTTTTGTCACTGGCTACCTTTTTAAAATTTCTTTTGTTTCTCTTTAATTTCTAAATGATAACATTCTCTAGGACTTTTTGCTGTCTATGAATCACTAGGCGATCATATGTAGTTTCACAGATTTTTTTTAAGATTTTATTTATTTATTCATGAGAGACACAGAGAGAGGCAGAGGGAGAGGCAGAGACAGGAGAAGCAGGCTCCATGCAAGGAGCCCGATGTGGGACTCAATCGTGGGACCCTGGGATCATTCCCTGAGCCGAAGGCAGATACTCAACCACTGAGCCACCCAGGCATCCCTAGTTTCACAGATTTTAATATCATCTATAATATGACTTTCCTCTGAACTGCTCAAAGTTAACGTGTTAAAAGAAAAAGAAATCTAATTTTCTTCAAAGCATGCTAATCTCTCAATATTCTTTATTTTGGTAAATGGCCATCCTTGAAGGCAATCTTTCCCTCACATGCCATGTTTAGTCAGTCATTTATCTCTGTTGGATTGTCTGTGAATCTAGGCTCCTCAGCAGTTTCTCCACAACCACTTAATATAAAGAATTTCACCTTTGGCACTGGTGGATTCAAAGAATAAAAATGGAATACATATATATAAAGCTAAGTACTTAAAACTTATAAATACAGTTTTACTCAAAGCCTGAGCTGCTTCCTTGTAATAGGACCCATCTGGCCCTTCCCCAGGGATTTTCTTCATGACAGGAAAACAAAGGAGCTACTTTTCTTCTTTTTCTGCCATGCCCACTGCCTTCGGGCTACCGAGAGGTGGTTGCAAAGTTGACTTGGGACCCAGGGCTCCTGGGACAGGACTGGATCCCTATTCAAGACTTGGCAAGGTGGAATTTTCTAGAAACCACGATAGGCTGGCATCTCTCCCCTCCCCTCCCTAGGATAACTGATTCAGCATTTCCCAAAACACCACTAGCCAACAGAGGGAATGAAAGAAGCACTATATATTTGGGGAACGGGGTGGTTTAGATACACTCTTTGGACGACTTCTGTTCTTTCTGCCCTTTCACCTGTTCAATGTTCTTAGTTCTACTGCCCCTTCCAGCCTGGCACACAAAGTTCTCCTCCAAGGGCCCACCATAGCATATTTTATTAACTTGACAGAGTTTCAACAAACTTTCTCAAGAGAAGGAAAAGAAAAATAACTAAATATATGTATTTATATTTTATAGGTCCATGTATATTTTACATATAAGTTATATATGTGTAATATTTTTCATATTAATATGTATAAAACCCTCCAAAGGGTATGGCTCAGGGTAGAATCCCTTTCCCTAGATCTAAGTGGTACGATCTTTGTCCCAGCTATCACCATGTGGCTCCTATGCTATCTCATTAGCTCTGACCATAACTATTACATGTGTGCTAATTACATTCCATTGAAGTCATAAGATGTATTTCAATCTACTAATACCCATTTTTTAACAGAAATGAATATCTTTGAGAAAAAAAGTAATAATAAGTAGATAAAAAAGTTATTATACTCAGGTAATACATACTCCTAAACTCCCACACTGTTTCCCAAAGATGGTAAGATAAAAGAGGTCTTACTAAACCTATATAAATTTACCAATTTGCTTTAAAATGCAATATGCCATTGTTTGGGCATTTCCTTTTTCTATTTGGAAATAGAAACTGTCTCAAACCATTCACAAATATAGGATCTATAAATAAGTATGATCTATTTACCAAGTATTGATTTTTTAATTCTCAATTTTCACATTGATTTTTGAAAATGTTTAATGTTTCAGCTAAAATACTGTGCTATATTAGACATATAAGGTTATATGCCACTCATGCTGCATTATAAAATCAGAAATCTCAATTGAAAAGCATTTCTTAAAACGGGACTTAAAAAGCATGATCACTTTAGAACATGATCTACAACAATAACTTTGAAGATTTACTTTTTTTCTGATGTTTTTTGTGACACATGAGACACTTTCACTCCTACCACTGTGGTCCTATTTACAAAAGAGCCAAACATGATTTACAGTAAAGAAAAAAAAAAGTAGTGTCAGCAATTTGTTGTTATTGAAAATAAAATATTCAAAACTTTAACAACAATTTAAAGGACATTAAAAACAAAAAGAGATGAAAAGAGATTACGTAATTATTTTTATTTTCTGACAGAAAAGTTTGGTTTTTGTGTCTCAAAACTACTGTGTCAATAAAATATGGTGGTATGTAAATGAAGCACTTGTCTTGAGAAATATAGTAAAATTTAAGGTACAAAACTCTGAACTTACATATTCATGGGCTTATCCACAACTTGTGCAAAGCTGAGTAAAGCTGTCCCACTGAGTCTGTCATTTCTAACTTATAGTTGTATTATAACCATATTAGTTAAATAAGTTCCAATGCATAGATGCATTGATTTTATAGACTATCTAAAAGAATAAAATATAACTACACGTACCAATGCAGAAAGTTCCCAGGACACACTATTATGGGAAAAAGGAAGTGTTCAAACTAATTCCTTTTTGTAAATGCATATTAATAATAATATACTTCAAGCAAAAATGGAAAGAGTATATAATTATATTTTGCAGAGGTAGGGATTAAGTTTACTTAAAAGAAATGTTTAAATAATTACCTTTGCAATTCACAAAATGAAATATTACCATATGGCACCTGTAATTTTTAGAATAATTCAAAATTGTATAATTATATACTCTTTTCCCCTTTTTATATCAAAGTGTTAAATTTGTGACCTTATGGAGACACACTCCATTTGCCAAGCAAATTTGGGAATTTTCTCAGAATTCTTGGCAATGAAACTAAAATGCATTACTCACTAGATTCACATTTCAGGCTACATTAACTAAAGATGAACTCAGGCTAAAATAATGATTATATAGGCAGATCTATTTGAAGGAAAACTCACTAATTCACACCTAATGAATAGCAAAGCAGGGTCAATTAGAACTATTGTTAAATCATTAGAAAAGGATTCGTCTTGCTGCTGTTGGAAGCCCTATATTCATTTACTTACCATGAAAATCTGTCCCTTAATCCTATAATAGTTATTTCCAAGAAGTCATTACATCTTCTTGTAATGAAGGTAAGTGAGTATGTGCCTTGCTATACGTGCTAAGGGCCTTACATACAGTATTCCATTTACCTTAGGAGCTTAGGTCTCTTATTCACAGTTTAGATGAGTACAATACTCATCTTAAGGCATAGAGAGGTCACTTGATCTGTGTAGTCATACATCCAGAAAAAAGTGAGGCAGGGGTCTAGCAGAGCTCCATCATTTTTAACCGCATTTAGACTTAACACCTTGACTTTGCCTCTTTGTATGGTTTCCTACAGGAACCAACTGACACAGTGTCACTCAAGGGGCCAAGTAAGATTTAAAATAATGATGACATATGAATATCTGAATAAATAAAATTATGTCAACATGTTTAAATTTAAAAATATAAATGTTGGGATGCCTGGGTAGCTCAGTGGTTGAGCATCTGCCTTTGGCCCAGGGCGTGATCCTAGGGGCCCTGGTTTAGAGTCCCACATCGGGCTCCCTGCATGGAGCCTGCCTCTCCCTCTGCCTGTGTCTCTGCCTCTCTCTCTGTGTCTCTCATGGATAAATAAATAAAATCTTTAAAAAAATACATAAAAAAATAAAAATGTAAATGTTGCTGCTTCTTTGATATATAAAAATTAAATCCATGTATTCTTATATTATAATTAGTATTAAATCCAATTGTTTCCCGACAGGTATTCCACCCACAGGCTATACTGAAGAAGCAGCTACAAAGTTCTATAATTAGGGTAGAATTTCAATCCAGATCACACACATTTTTAAGCATATATCTCAAAGCTTATCTTCAAAAATGAGAAACAGGACTTAACCAGAATTGTTGTGTTTACCAAATCTGTCCTTTTGGTGTTTCCACTTACATACACACAAAAAAGGCAACTACAAAAATGGTTTGCTCTGTTTGGTATTTTCCATATTCACCAAATCACCTGTTTCATAAGAAAGCAAAAAAAATTATATGAGATAATATATAAAGTATTTAGAACAATGCCTGGTGTATGTATTGTTCAATGCATGTAAACATTATTATTATTATTGATGTTAATATTTCTGTCAGGTAATCTTGATGGTTAAGAGTAAAGTAATAATGTTCCTTTTTGTAAAGACTAAAGGAAAACCAAATTACTTCTTTTCTGAAATCATTACATTTTTATAAGTCTGTGAGAATTTGAAACATTTTAATTGCAACTGTTTTGGTTAAAACAGCTCATCAGTTTTAGGAGGAAATGTATTAAAATAAATATATGATTATTGTTTTAAAATATAAGATAATTTTTAAAACAGATTTTGCATAAAGCCCCCAAGTCTGTTTGCAATTAATATTCATGAAACAGATGTGGCCTTCTTTCCATGTGTCAGAATTTTAAGTGTTTTCTAAACTAAACAGTAGAAATTCCAGGTGTTAATATTATTTTGGATATATATGAAATGTAATTACAAAATTAATTTGTGATTTTATAATACTTTTAGTTTGTTATATTATGTACAATGGAGATGACAGGATTATCAGATTAGGTAACAATAGATCATTCCTTATTTGCACACTATATGGAAAGGACTAGCTGAGATCACCTAATGAATTTGACTCTATATTATGCTTCCTTAGCATTTTAAAATTATGTTCATTTTTCCATAATCTACATTATCCATGGGATCCCTGGGTGGCGCAGCGGTTTGGCGCCTGTCTTTGGCCCAGGGCGCGATCCTGGAGACCCGGGATCGAGTCCCATATCGGGCTCCCGGTGCATGGAGCCTGCTTCTCCCTCTGCCTGTGTCTCTGCCTCTCTCTCTCTCTCTCTGTGACTATCATAAATAAAAAAAAATTAAAAAAAAAATCTACATTATCCAAAATGGTACTACTGGTCACATATTATTAAATATATGAAATCTGGCTAGTTCAAATTAAGATGTGATTTTTAAAAAAATTTTTTTTTAATTTATTTATGATAGTCACACAGAGAGAGAAAGAGAGGCAGAGACATAGGCAGAGGGAGAAGCAGGCTCCATGCACTGGGAGCCCGACGTGGGACTCGATCCCGGGTCACCAGGATTGCGCCCTAGGCCAAAGGCAGGCGCCAAACCGCTGCGCCACCCAGGGATCCCTAAGATGTGCTTTAAATGTAAAGTACACACCATATTTTGAAGACAGTACGAAATGTAAAATTTTCATTAATAATCTTTTTATTAATTATATATTGAAGTAATATGTTTAATAGATTGGTTTAAAATATTTAAATTTATTTTACCTATTTCTTTTTAAAATATGGCTACTAGATAGTTTAAATTACATATGTGACTCACATTTGTAGATCACATGTTGATGGGCCAGTATCAATCCACAGAATATATATGTGTGAGCATTTGTGTTATTATACATATATTTGTGCATACACATAATGCAAAATTGTTTCATTTTGTCTGTTTACAGACTTTACAAATTAGTTCATTTTGCTAGATTTGCTGAAAGACATGCAAACTCAATCTAAAGCTCAAGCACCATGCTATAAGAAAATGCTAATTTTCTTATATTTCCTATATTCACATCTATGCCAAATTGGCTTTCTGCGTATTTTCTAAAAATATATCAATATAGACTTTTGGGAATATTTAGATTATATTTTTATAAGTTTTAAAATCAGATTTTCTGTGCCAGGAATTCCTGGCACAGAACTCCTAAAACCCTTGTAATTGCCTAGGTGATAAAAGCACTAGGAGGATCTTTTGTTCTAATACCTGATCTTTCACCCCAGCTCTTGACACTGGGCTCTTAAAATCCTTGTAATTTCACTCTTGTCAGAGTGTCCTTGGTTCCAATGAGGTAACTCTGAGAAGGGTTTTGAAAGGGAGCTGATTACTGAAAAGACCCAGCCATGATTAGAAGCTTGGAATTTTCACCCCATTCTCATTTTTCAGAGACGGTAAAGGGACCAGAAATGGAGTTAGAAACTGATCGTGCCTAAATGAGAAATCCCCAGCAAAATCTCAATAGTAGGGGATTTGAGGAGCTTTTGGATTGGTGAACACATCCACATTTTGGGAGGGTGACACATCCTAACTCCACAGAGACAGATCCTCCTAGACATCACCCTGTTTCTCTTCACCTAGCTATTCATCTATATCATTTATCGTATCCTTTACTACAGTGATAAACCTAAGTAAGTGTTTCACTGAGTTCTGTGAGCTGTTCTAGCAAATTAATCAAACCTCTAAAGTGGGTTTTGGGAATCTGATTTGGCCTACAAAAATTATGGGTAACTTGGGAACCTACTGTTTGCAATTGACATCTGAACTAGAGTAGAACCAGTCCTGTGAGCCTGAACCCTTAACCTATGGGGTCTGATAGGTATCTCCAGGTAGATAATGTTAGAATTGAGTTAAATTACAAGACAGCAAGCTGATGTCTGAAAGAATTGACTGGTGTGAAGAATATCCTCCAGACATTTGATAATCAGAAGTGTCAGAAGTGAAGTGTTCTGTGTGAATAGTAAAGAAGACACACAGGTGGAAAATTAAGTTTTTCTAATTTAGGCATAAAAAGCACCTGAAGCATATTAGTATTTATTAAATGCTCGTGCTTTTCCAGTCATTCTGGTATGATGAGATTATCTTCTTCATGGGTGAGTGGTTGACATTAGAAATAAAGAACCCAGATTAAATGAAGTCCATTTAATCTCTCTGTCCTCTTGTTTTGTTTTTTTCTTCTTTTACGAGGACTAAATCCACTAATTCATAAGATGAGCTAGGAGTATTGTCTGATACAGAAAAAGCATGCACTAAAGAGATATGATTGTTTTTAAATTATTTTAAAATATTTTATTTTATATTATGTACAATACTAATATATTTTAATTCTATATTGTTTAGTCAATTGGTATTAAATGGTATTATTGGTTGAATTGTGTCCTGGAAAAAAAAAAATCATGTGCTGAAGTCCTAACTCCCAATACCTTAGAATGTGATCTAATCTGAAAATAGGTCATTGTAAATGTACCTAAATTAAGATGAGGTCACCCTGAAGTAAAGTGGGTCCATAATCCAATATGACTGGTGTTCTAAAACAAAACAAAACAAAACAAAACAACAAAACAAAACTAAACTAAACTAAACTAAAACAACAACAACAACAAAAAAACACAGTGTGAAGAGACATACATATGCGAGAGAGCACTATGTGAAGATTGGAATTATGTTGCCAGTAACCAGGAGGAAGTCCTGGAACAGAACTTTCTCTAGTATCTTCAGAAGGAGTATGGTTCTGCTGATACCTTAATTTTGAACTTGTGGCCTTCAGAACTGTAAGGCAATAAGTTTCTGTTATTCAAAGTCAATGGTATTCTGTTAAGGCAGCTTTAACAAACTAATACAATCGTATTTACTATTTTGTGTCATACTTAGAAGACACAATGAGAGAGTTGGATGATCCCAAATTAACCAGTAAACAGCTAATACACTGCGGGTGGGTATGTATAATGGAGATGTTTGTCTTAGATGCGGTTCTTTTCTAAGTGCTTCATAAGCTAAAGATTCTGAATGTGATTTATTCAAAAAGAAGTCAAAGGAAGACCCAGAGAAGGTGTGGAGGAAGCAGGACAGAAAAAAGGGAAGAACCTAAGCAAGGGTGGAATTTAGGTTAAAGTCCCAGACATAAACTAATCCTAGAAGGAGCTTTGAAGCATAAATTCAATAGTTCATCCCAACTGGATTCAAGAGCTGGCTAATGTACTCTCAAACCATAGGCACTGGTCCCTCCAGTATGTGAGAAAGATAAGAATAGAAGGACAAAGAAAGCTAAACTTTTGTAACCTTCTCTAGACAGGCACAGTGGATAATGGGCCTAAGGGCAATGTGACTGTCTGTTGCCGATGCTCCTCACTGGGTATGGGTATGGATGGTAGGAGTACATATATAGCTTATAGAGTGGATCTGGATGGGATTTAATTTTTTTTGGGGGGGGGGGATTTAAATTGTAATACTCTATCTACACTGGACTTTATGGGAGATCTTATGAGAAGCACATTAATCTTGAGAGTTTAAGGAAAGCTTTTCTGGAGGGAGAGTCTTGTTTATTGAGTATTCAAGTATGTGTGTATGTGGACCAGTTGAAGGTCAGTACTCTTTTTCATTTGTCAATTTTTTGTTCTACTTCTAGTCTACGTTCTATGTACTATTATTTTCCCTGAGCATTGAACTTGTGATTGATTTAATAATGTCCTTCACAGTGTCCAGTGGAGTGTTCTCAACTGTGTATCACAAGAGTGAATGTTGTTTTATTTTTGTTAGCCTCATTTTCCTTTTTGTTGTCTACCAGCCACTGCTCTTCTATTGTTTTTTATTTTTTTTGAGATTTTATTTATATATTCATGAGAGACACACAGAGACAGAGAAGCAGAGACACAGGCAGAGGGAGAAGCAGGCTCCATCCAGAGAGCTCGACCTGGGACTTGATCCACAGTCTCCAGAATCTCGCCCTGGGCTGAAGGCAGATGCTAAACCTCTGAGCCGCCGGGGCTGTCACTACTCTTCTAAAGCAAATTTTATTTTTAAACTCATTCCAAGATATTCAATGTACAGTAAGCTGTTTTTGACAATTTGCTTCAGTTACACTGTCAAGTCAAAAAAATTCACAATTTTCTCAAAAGTATTTAAACATTAGTTTGAAGACATATTCTAGATGTAATGTCGCTGTAATTTATAATACATATCTGTTCATATATATACATAAAATATATTGCAGTCTTAAGTTTAAAAGATATAGAGGCACCTAGGTGGCTCAGTGATGGAGCTTTTGCCTTTGACTCAGGGCATGTTCCCAGGATTCTGGGATCAAATCTCACGTCAGGCTCCCCACAGAGAACCTGCTTCTCCCCCACCTATGTCTCTGCCTCTCTCTGTGTCTCTCATGAATAAATAAAATCCTAAAAAAAAAAAAAAAAAAGACTTTCTGTGAAAAAAATATTTAAAAGATATATATATATAACAGACTAACTTGAGAAAAGAATTTTCATTTATATCTTAAAATTAATGTCAATAATATAAAATGCCAATCTCCAGGAACAAGAAAATATAATTTAATCCAAATGTCCTTTTTAATCGACTCAAATCATTTACAGGAATAAACATCAAAAGGAACTATTGGGAACTACAAAATATAACAGATACAGATTGAATGTAAACTCTAAAAATGAAGTATTTATTAGCTTTTTAAAATCCAATTTTTATTAATAGAACAATGTTTAATTAATTTTCTGGTTGCCTAAGAAATTTCCTATAAAATTTTAATAAAGGACAAATATTTAACACAAGAAAATCAGTAAATGGGAGAACAATTACACTGCACGAAACTTTTGTCTAATTAGTAGTGCATTTAGTAGGTAAAACTTCTGGTTATTCTTCTATTAATATTATCAACAGTTTTTGTAAGGTATATAATTACATGTAAATCTTAGACATCAATACATCTAGAAAGAAATGAAAACAATTGCTAGGACAGGTGATAGCAAAAGTTGAAATTCCTCTTTTTTTTTCCACTCTTAGTTTCTGTTCTCCTGAGAGGTTTTATCTATTTGAGGCAGGCATTAGGGAAGACAACATCTTTGGAAAAAAGGAAAATAGAATCAAAGCTTTTGTCACATGTCAAATACTAACTGACAAGTAATATAGAATCTATGTGTTAATTATTTCTACCTGAATGATTTGTCTTTTACCATAGTATCTGAGGCCAGATACTAGATAATTCCACTGCAGTGGTGGGAATAATTTGTTTGATATTGACATAACATTTTCCAGTACAGTTTGCAAGTTAATTTCACAAGAATAAAAGAATTTAGATCACAAACACAACTGCAGGGATGCCAGTGGATATGGTGTAAAATTACAAACATATATTGAATCGCTGATTTCTTAGGCCTAGGAAATAAATGAAAAAATAAAAATCTAAAATGTACTGCCTAAATATCAAAGGAAATTTATTCTTCTCTCCTTGCATGGATTATCTATGTTGAATTTGGATAAATAAAATAAAATAATGAGACTGAAATAATGAGACATCATTTTTCTGTGCGCATGTGGATTTTTAAAAGTTATTATTGAAGTGTAGTTGGCATTCAATGTTATATTAGTTTCAGGTGTACAGCATAGTGATTTGACAATTCTAAACAGTATTTGGTGCTCACTACAACAAATAGAGTCACCATCTGTCATCATACTACATTATTAGACTATTATTGACTCTATTCCTCATGCTATACTTTCATCTCTGTGACTTATTTATTTTATAACTGGAAGTTTGTACCTCATTCCCCTTCATCTATTTTGTCTATCTCTCTCATCCACCTTCCCTCTGGCAACCACCAGTTTATTCTCTGTATTTAGTCTATTTGCTTTGTTTACATATATTTTTGTTTCTATATATAATATATTTGCTCTGTTTATAAATATATGTATTATGTGTATTTATATATACAAATACATAGTACATATGTATGTGTATACACACACATATATATTAAGTAAGCACATATTAAGTAAAAATATATATTATAATATATAATATATATTTTTAAAATACGTATAATAATAATTTATATATAATACAGTATAAGTATATATTAATGTGTATATATATAAACACACACCCACCATGGGACTCAAACCCACAACCCTGAGATCAAGACTTTACCTGATATTTAGAGTCGGACTCTTAACTGACTGAGTCACTCAGGTGCCCCTGTTTGTTTTGTATTTTAACCCCCACATATAAGTGAACCATATCATATTTTTCTTTCTTCATCTGATTTATTTCACTTAGCATAAGACCCAGAGGGTCAATCCATATTGTTGCAAATGGCAGGATTTCAACTAAATTTGTAAAGCAAATATTAATGACATAAAGAGAGAAACTGATGGTAACACAGTAAGAGAATACTTCAACACTCCATTTACATCAATGGCTAGATCATCCAGGTGGAAATCAATAAGGAAGCAATGTTGTTGAATGACATTGGATAATATGGACACAACAGACATATACAGAACATTCCATCCCCAGACAATAGAATACACATTCTTTTCAAGTGCATATAGAACATTCTATAGAATAGGTCATATATTAGGACCTAAAATAAGCCTCAATAAATTTAAGTTTGGAATCATACTTTGTATCTTTTCCCAATCACAACAGTGTAAAACTGGAAATAGGAGACAAGAAAAAACTAGAGAAAACAAACACATGGAAACTGAGCAACATAACACTAAACAACAATAAAGCACTCAAATATTTTAAAAATACATGAAGACAAATGAAAATGAAGTAAATATAAATATATATGCATATACATACACATATACATACACACAGACACACACACTTCACATCACATCTTCTTTACCCATTCATCTATTGGTGAATACCTGGGTTGCTTCCATATCTCAGCTATTGTAAATAATGCTACAATAAACATAGAGGTGCATGTATCCTTTTGAATTAGTGTTTTCATTTTCTTTGAGTAAATACATAGTAGTGGAATTACTGTATCATATGGAATTTCTATTTTTAATTTTTTGAAGTATCTCCACATTGTTTTTTCAGAGTGGCCGTACCAATTACATACTTGCCTTCAGGGCATAGAGGTTCCCTTTACTCCATATCCTTCCTCACCAACACTTGTTATTTCTTGTCTTTTTGATAATAGCCATTCTAACAAGTATTAGATGATATTTCAGTGTGGTTTTGATTTGCATTTACCTGATGATTAGTAATGTTGAGTATCTTTTCATGTCTTTTGTTCACCTGTACATCTTCTTTGGAAAAACAACTAAGTCCTCTGCCCATTTTAATCAGATTATTTGGGTTTTTTTGGTATTGAGGTGGGTGAGTTCTTTATAAATTTTGGATATTAGCCACTACCATTTACCATTTCCCCATAGAATATTCTTGCCTCCTTTGTCATAGATCAAAGGACTGTTGACCACAGGGCTCTCTATTCTGTTCCATTGATCTATGTGATGAGACATATGATTTGTAAGTTCCAGTAATGTAACTCTAAATTATAGTTAATTTGGTATCAATGTTTTATCCATAATTCACTTAATTATGAATATTTTATAGAAATATTTACCACATAACTACTTTGTTCTGGAAATTTTCCTAGGCTCTTAGGGTTACAATGTTAAAAAAGTATATTCTTACTCCCAAAAAGCATGGGGAAGGATATAATGGTTGCAGGTAAATGCAATATCAAATAATAAGTGTTGTGATGAATACATGCACAGAACATCTGGTAGCATAGTAATAAAACCATTTAGCCAGTCTTCCTGCTACCTAAATAGAAGTTCCAGGGGAAGTGATTGCTAAGTAAAAGTAAGCAAGATCTAAGTAGGAAAGCATACCCTTGTGTTTCAGGAGGAGGAAAGTGATGAAGGAAATCCAAGACAGAAAAGGACCCACATATCAAAAAGTGAAGGAGAACCCAGCTTGTTACAGAAAAAAAAAATCTGGTATGTAGTACCTCAAGAAACAGTATGATTTATCGATTAAGATAATCAAGTGCTATATCATGAAGGATGGTCTTTTATGGCCAAAGGATTTGGATTTTATTCAAGGCTTTAGTGCTTGTTCTTTGGAAGCAGTAGTTTGATGATGAGCTCTTAACAATGCTAAAGCTGATTTTCAATGGGAGTAAAAACAAGAGAAAAAAATCATATATATAATCATATATAATTATTTATATATTTTATATAATTTTATATAATATATTTAATATTAATATAGAAAATATATAATATATTTACTATTAACATATAAAATGTTTATGTATGATATATAACTTTGTGTAATATATAATATATATGAATATTTATATACAAATATAATTTATTTATATATATACTTTTTTCTTTTTTTAAATTTTTCTTTTTAAATAGTGGTTTATATTTGGCCAAATATTCACATAATGATTTCCTTCCTTCCTTCTTTCCTTCCTTCCTTCCTTCCTTCCTTCCTTCCTTCCTTCCTTCCTTCCTTCTTTTGTTTTTTATTATATGGTAAGCTTCAGAGAGCTTATCAGGGTTTTTATTAGATTTCTAGCATCTTTCTTAGCTCCATACATACATATGTATATTATTAGTTCAATTTTTCAAATTCTTAATCATGAGGTCACTGACAAAGGACAGTTTATTCAATTCAATGCTATGTCATTGTACTGAATCTTAGTCATTCTTTTTATAAATTCATGATACTCATCCCAAGTCCCTACAAAGAAAAATATACGTGATTAACCTTCAAGAAAGGCCTTCAAGTCATGTACTTCTGACAAATATAAGTCATATTTTTTAATGTGAATCAGCACATTGGCTAACTGCTGTATGAGTCCTAAGAATAATAGAAATATTTTAATCCAATAGGCAGAGATAAGCAGAATTAAATGCCTGAACTGTTAACAAATGATAAGTTGAGTACATTAAACAGACTATATTTCTTCCCCATTCCAAACTGTAAATCATATGAAATCATTTTATGTAATACATATTCGTATTTTTAAATGCTACAATAAGATTTTAACATAAAATGCAAATAAAATGCTCTCTTATATTAAAGAATTTAATTTTATATTCCAGTTACAAATACCTAAAATAAATTTTTTAAAGAGTGGCTTATGTAAGTGATAGCCTCCCTTAAGAGTCTTATCAAATAAGCTAAGTGTAGAAACGAAGTAGCTTTGTGATTCCAAAGTACTTTATTCTGAGCATAGAGTTTTATCTATGTCTTTTGTAATTTAATGAGCAGCTCTGACTTCCTACTGTGCCCTAAGAAATCTCTTGCTTACTCTAAAATTCATATTTGCCACTAGATGACTTATTTTAAAAGTTTTGTGTTGGTAATGATTTTTTACTTTGTATGGAAAGGATGGTGGTTTCATAATCTATAAATTTTAAATGAATATTTTAACAAATAACGTAGATAATTTTTCCCTTGATACCAGAAACTTTGCATCACAACTTGTTTGTGCAATCTACCTTAAATATGTGAAAGAAATCATCTGTCGCTGTCTAGCGTAAGTATATGGGTATATGTCTCAATATATAAGATAGCAAAATCACTATATATGAAGTTAAAGTTATTTTATTTTTGCCCTTAAGGAATAACAATGTGAATAAATTAGATTATATTATAAGATACTTGTGATATTGACACAGGGACCGTGGGAACAAGTCCTAAGTGAAAAGCATGATGCACGTGGGGCACTTCTGTTGGCTCTTAGTTGCTAAACCACATCTCTTGCCAAGCAGAACCAAGATGTAGCTCAACATACAAGCCAAATTTAAAACAGCAGCTGCAGCCATACCCTGTTGATGCAGTAGTGAACAGAGGTTCCACAAACATGAAAGACGTTGGCTCCAAAAGCATCAATGAGCTGCCTGCGCATATCAACCAATCAAGACAAGGCACTCTTCTATCCATTATTAGCATAAAAGACCTAAAAGTTCCCATGGGAACTTTATATAAGTAGGGCTTCCTTCCCCTTTCCTCTGGGAGGCCAGGTTATCTGCCCTCTGTTGGTGCTGTGTCCCCGCCTTCAGATGGAGCTATAGCCCCAATAAAACCTTGCCCATAAACAAACAAACAAACAAACAAACAAAAAAACCTTGCCTATGCCTTGACTTTTGGGTCCAGCCTCGTTTCCATTGCTGTTGTGCAAGAACGTTGACTCCAGTAACAATATGGTTCGTCCTATACTAGTTGCAAGAAAAAAAAATAATATTCTGTATCTCTGGTAAAAACATTATTTGAGAATACTGAAATTCCTAAAATGCTGAAATTGAATTAGTAGAAAATATACAAAAATGAAATTTCTGTGAAAAACCATATGTTATAAATAAGAAAAGCATATGCTTTCCCTCTATTTTGTGCAATTTCTTTCTTTCTTTCTTTCTTTCTTTCTTTCTTTCTTTCTTTCTTTCTTTCTTTCTTTCTTTTTTTTTTTTAGGTTTTACTTATTTATTTGAGAGAGAGAGCATGCACAAGTGGGGGATGAGGGGAGGGCCAGAAGGAGAGGGACAAGCAAACTCCTTACTGAGTTGGGAGCCTGAGGCAAGGCACCATCTCAATACCCTGAGATCATGACCTGAGCCAAAGTCAGGCACTTAACCAACTGAGCCACCCAGGAGCCCCTGTGCAATTTCCTAGTTTTATTCCTGTAGCCCAAATTGTGGATTCAGTGTTCAGATTATGTAGTGGTATATTAGATATTATGACAAGTTGTATTATGAAAAATAATCTGAGAACCATAGTTGGCATTTATGTATCAAGCACAACAACAAAAATAAATAATTATTGTTTTTATAATATATGCAGCCCAGCAATGATTATACTTTCAGGTGTATAAGCATTCTCAACTACATGATGGCCCTATATGAACTATCACTACTTAAATGTATTAAGTTTAAGGACATTTAATTATTCCCTCTTTATATTTTTATCATATTATATCCCTTCTTTATATCAATCTTCAACTTCCAAACAGTATATTGCTAAAGATCCAGCTCAAACTTGCTTTGTAAAAAGTCAAGGCAGAAGTTAGAAGCAGGGTGTCTATGTCCTTCTGATTTTTGTAATAAAGCTATCTTAACTGGCTATACAGTTGAAACCATCAGCAAACATACTTATCCTGGGGTTTCCCAGTTGAATTTCAAACTCTATACATCACTTAGTGAATCTCAATGCCTTAATTTTAAGTAAGAGTCAAAGTTGTGTCAAAACATTCCCAGTGTTAAGATTAGAGCATTTCAAGCATAAGCTATACTACATAGTGTTATTTTGCTTTCCAAAAGAGTGTCTTCAAATCAACTAATTCTTGATCCTTATCCAGTCTTAAATTCTAGTCTCCTTGGTTAAATACTGGGATCAGAACTAGGGTGAGGTTAATAAGATGCCTAAGGTGCAAAATGTAAGGAAGTACTTACTCTGAGCATCTTTCAATATTAACCAGTCCTTTGCAAATACCAAGCAAATATTGTTTTTTGGATACACACACAAATACATATTTTATACTTATTTATTATTATATATTTATTCATAATAGCTCTGAAACACAAGCATATTATCATCTAAATTTTTCTGTTGTCACAAAAAAAAAATATTTGCCCATCCCATGGCTAATATTTTATACAACTGAGAACCACTAAAGAAAAAAAAAATCCTGACACTGGCTAAATATGGTAAGAAGGGTTTTATTTAAAAGAAACTACTACAATGGAGATTTGTAGTAGGGGAGAGAAATCAATCTCAACTCTAAATATAACAAGGAAAAGTAAGAATTTTTTTAAAGATTTTATTTAGTTATTTGAAAGACGGAGACAGAGAGAGTATAGACAGAGAGCATGAGTGGAGGGAGGCACTGGGAGAGAAGCAGGCTTCCTGCTGATTGGAGAGCTCAATACAGGGCTGGATCCCAGGACCCTGAGACCATGACCTGAGCTAAAGTCAGATGTTCAGCTGACTGAGCCATCCAGATACCCCAGAAAGGTAAAACTTTATAGACAAGCAACAGAGTGGAGATCAGTGGGTGGAAAATTACTAAGAGGAAAGAAACATCAAGGGTAAAAAGTATTTTGTCTAAACTTAGCTAACAGAATTTTTGCTGAAGGCAGAACAGGGTGATATAATATTGAAGGTAGGGGAGTAAGGAATGTGTTTGAGTATTGATGGTGCATAATTTTCCCTAAGCTGATTTATCAGAAATCTTGCTAAAGTTGGGTTCTTTAGAACAAAGCACAAAGATAGGCATGATGGGAAGTTACTCAGAGGAGCCCGACTAGAGTTTTCTCTAGGATTGACAGTCTCCAACAAAACTGGTGAGACTTATTTAAAAACAACAACAACCAGCACCACCACCCCCAACAAACAAGCAAGCAAAAGACAGCACTCAAAGTGTCTGGAAATGGTTCTAAGAGTGAAAAATGAGAAAAAAAATGTATCAAGAAAATCTATGAAAACTTGGTAAGAAAGCTGAGAGTCACTGGAATTTGAGCCAAGACTGCTCCCTCTGCCACCTTTATGCCTTAGTAATGTGCAAATATTACTCCACCCTGCTATAGCCAAGAACACAGGACTCTCTCTCTCTCCAGTTCCCAAGTCAGAGTATTTTCTGCCTGTGAGGAGCAGAACTTCAGGATTTGTCATCTTATTTCCTGTTGCTTATTGCCGAAGCTAAGTCCCAGGCAAGTCGGTTAACATTTAGGCCCTCATTTCTTTGCCCAAACCCCACTCTTTTAGTTAAGGATCTTCCTTGGGTGTGGCATGATGAGAATACTCGGGTTCCAATAGGCTTTCTCTAGCTCATGAGACAGTGATTCTGTGTCAGGAGAGGCTTGCCAATAGAACCCTCCCACACTCCACTGAATGCTAAAGACTTAGAGGGGACTGTGACTCAAGGAGAAGCCTGCCATTGTCTCCACTCCCAGCCTTAATCTTAGGTAAGAACAAATGTACTCACATGGAACATTCTCCAGGATAGATGACATATCCAATAAAACAAAGCTCAATAAATTTGAAAGGATTGAAATCATACAAAGACTATTCTCCAAACATAATGGAATGAGGTTAGAAATTAATAGCAGAAAATTATTTGAGTTACTCACAAAAATTTGGAAATTAACAATATAAATGTTTATTCAAAGACATACAAAAGAGAAAGCAAGACATTCCGAAATGAATGAAATGAGGATATGATACAAAAAAACATATGTGATGCAACTAAAATAATGCTTGAAGTCAAATTTATGACTGTAATTGTTATTTTAAGAAAAAAGAATGGGGGTGCATGGGTGGCTCAGTCAGTTAGGGGTATGACTGAATTTCAGCTCAGGTCATGATCTCATGGTCTTGAGATCAGCCCCGCAACAGGATCCATGCTCAGCAGGGAGTCTGCTTCTCCTTCTCCCTCTGCTCATGCTCTCTCTGTCTCTCTGTAAAATAAATCTTAAAACAGAGAAGAAAAATAATCTATCTCTTTCTATAGGATATCAGAAAAAGAGAACACTAAAATTAAGTAAAAGGAAGTAAATACTAAAAATTAGAGAAGAAATTAATGAAATGCAGAATTTTAAAAAAATAGAGAAAAATAAAGAATACCAAAACTGGTTCTTTGCAAAGATCAAACAAAATTGACAAACTTTTAGCTATATTGACCATGAAATAAAGACAGGAACTCAAATTAATAGTATCAGAAATATCAATAGATTTTTAAAAAGTGGCAAAATCCAACACCCTTTATGCTAAACTCATCAACAAATTAGTCATAGAGGGAAACTTCCTCAACTTGATCAGGAACATCTATAAAAAATCCACAGGTAACATGATAATTAATAGTGACATCCTGAACACTTTTTCTCTAAATCATGAACAAGGCAAGAAAATCCACTCTCACCACTTCTGTACTAACATTATATTGGAGATTCTATCTAAGTAAATTACACAATAAAGAGTAATAAAAGCAAGCCAAATTGGAAAGGAAAAAAAAAAAAAAAGACTTCTATTCAGAGATGACATTATCTGATATATAGATAAACCTAAGAAATTCACTAAAATCTATTAAATTAATAAATGCATTAAGTAAGATTACAAGATGTAAGAGCAAAACACAAAAATCAATTGTATTTCTACATACTTGCAATAAATCCAAAAATAAAGCCAATTCCTTTCACTATATCATAAAAATTAAGCACATTAAAATAAATTTAACAAAAAAATGCAGAACGTATCTTGAAAAGTATAAAACATTCTTGAAAGAAATTAGATGTAAATAAAAGAGAAATATCCACAGTTTATGGGTCAAAAGACAACATTTTTAATATGGAAATATTCCCAAAGTTATATGCAAATAACTTAATTTCTGTGAAAATTCCAGCCAACTTCTTCATAGAAATAAAGATCTGATTTAAAATTCGTATGGAACTTTAAAGTACCCAGGAAGCCAAAATGATTCTGAAAAGAATGAATAAAGTGGCACTTGCACTTCCAATTTCAAAACTCATTAAAGCAACAGTAATCAAGAACATGTGCTACTGGCACAAAGATACATATATCGACCAAAGAGAATCCATAAATAAATATATCTATTGTGAACTGATTTTTGACAAGAATGCTAAAACAATTCAATGGGAAAAAACTACATGATGCTTGGATACCTTGATATCCAAATACAAAAGAAAAACATTGAGCCCTTACCTTATACTATGTACAAAATATAACTCAAAATGGATCAAAGACTCAAATTTAATAACTAAAAATAAACTTCTTAGAAAAAAATACAAAGGTAAATAAGTCTTTGTAGCCTTGAAACTAACAAAGGATTCTTAGATATGATAGTAAAAACACAAACAATAACAGAGAAGTTAAACTAGATAACATCAAAATTAGAAAATTTTGTGCTTCATAGCAGACCTAAAGAAAGTGAAAAGATTAGAAGAAAGATTAGAAAGTACATAGATTAGAAGAAAATATATGAAAATCATTATTTGGAAAGGGACTTGTGTCTAGAATATATAAAGAACTCTTACAATTCAATAATAACAATGACAAATTTTAAAAATAGGCAATGATCGGAATAGATATTTCTCCAAGAAATATGTATGTAAAGTCAATAAGCAACCAAAAATCTTTTACACTATTAGTTGTCAGGAAAATGCAAAGGAAAATCTCAAGAAGATACCATTTCACACACACTAGGGTGACTACAATACAAATGTCAGATATCAAGTATTGACAAGGATCTGGAGAAATCAAAACATATACACTGCTAGAAGTGTAAAATGGTATGGCTGTTTTGGAAAACAGTCTAGCATTTCCTCAAATGATGAAATGTAGAGTTAACATATCACCCAGTAATTCTACCCCTAATATATGCCTAAAAGAGATAAAAACATGAAGACACAAGAATTTATACCTAAATGTTCATAGCTTCCTTATTGATAATTACCAGAAGGTGAAAAATCCCAAATGTCCTTCAAAAGACAAATAGATTTTTTTAAAATGTGGTATATCCATAGGATGGCTTATTATTCAGCAATAAGAACAAATGCAGATACATATTACATGGATAAATCTTGAAAAAGTCTCAGTGAACTAAGCCAGTTACAAATGACAACTTTAACTCTGATTCTATTCATAGGAAAACCAAAATAGGGAAATCTACAGATAGAGAAAGTAGATTAATGATTGCTAAAGGCTAAGGAGTTAGGTGTGGGGGTGGGGATGTGATAGCTAAACAATACAAGATTTCTTTTTGGGTTAATGAAAATGTTCTAAAATTGACTGTGGTTATGGTGCAGATATCTATGAATTTTCTAAAGCACATTGAATTATAAACTTTAAATGGATAAATTATATAAAATGTCAATCATATTTCAATAATTTGGTTAAAAATCAAAAACAAAAAAATCTCACCTACTCTTGGTGGCTTTGAAAACACAGCAAAGAGCAATGAGCCAAGGACTATGAGTGGCCGTCAACAAATAGGAAAGGTAAAGGAAAAGATTCTCTAGTAGGGCCACCACAGACTTAAACCACCTCTGCCAACAATTTTATTTCAGGCAAGTGCAAACCATTTTGGACTACTGACCTATAGAGTTATAAGAGCAAATTTGCATTTCAAACCAGTAAATTTGTGGCCTAAAAAAGCAACAAGAAACTAATAACACTGTCTCTAGGCTATATGGCACAATTATAGCTATTTTATTAACAAAGTTTCCAATAGATTCACACACCATGGATTCTTCCAATAGAGAGGGAATTTTTTACTAAAATAAAAGGGGGAAACGGTGGTCAGGCAAATGTTCTATAAGAGTCATCATTTTAAAATAATATAAAGACTATAAGTAATGGTGAAAAGAGTATTTGCATCATAGGAAGCATCAAAACCCAAATTGTTAAATTGATATCACTGATTTTTGTTGCATAGATTAAATAAATAAATAATATATTCAATGCATTCTTATTATTGATTTTACCAAAGCAAAATTTTTACTTCGTTTTCTTTAAGATTGTATTTTAAAAATTTTGGGTGGTTAATATGTTTATCTAAGTTGTAAATTCTAAGGACCATTTCCTTTTCTATTACCAATTAATGAAAAGTTAAAAGGCAAAACTCTATTAAGAACATTCTCTTTCAAAAAAATAAAAAAGAACATTCTCTTTCCTTTTTACCTGAAAATTTCTTTAAAATACTAGCCTATCATATTGCTAGTAATAAAATTAAAAGCACTTAGTTAATCTTCTGGCTTTCACCAAATAAAGATAAATATTTAAAAATTAAATCCAAAATTAAAATTTAGATATGTTTCTTCATAATACTTATTGTAAATATTTTGTGCTTTATAAAAAAATAACAATATAAGGATTCTAATTAAACAGCATCTATCCTATTCAAATTGTATGTATTCTGTAATCTTTTATATCACAATAGAAAGACAAAGCTTATTGCTTCTCATTTCTTTTTTCATGTGAAAACTTTGATACTTTACATCTTTCTCAGGAGAGGTTAGGTTGGTCAACTTAGGAACTACTGTTCCTAAGTTGATCCTGACAATTGAGTAGGGGACATGGAATGTTAATTTATTTGCATAAGATTTAAAGTTTGTCTGAAAAGGATGTACTGGCATTTTTAATTAGTGAATAGTATTAACAAACCCCTCCAAAAAAACCCCGCAAAACAGCAAAAAAACAAAAACAAAGACAAACAAAAAAACATGGACTTAAATATTTCAAATATGTTTCAATATGAACTAAAACTATTATTTATTTTGAAGGGTTTCTAAATTACTTTTTCAGTTTTGATCGACTATGTGCAAGTTAATTCCCAGATAATGACTCAGAAAGTGTTCCAAATACATGTTTGAAACAAAGAAATAAAGAACATCTGGGGAAGATTTATGATGTTTTGAAAATGTTGGTTTCTATATATGGAGTCTAAAAGAATATTGAATATAGTGAGTTTTCTTTGGTTTCTAATGCATGTTAATAGAAAATGACATCTTTGAATAAGATACTCTACCTATTACCCCCTCATTATTCATATAGTGGGAGGATTGCCTTGAGTGGGCAATCATTGTTATCTTCTCAGTGGTGATTAAAGGCCATTTGAACCTAATCTTTGTCAGTCCACACTTCTTTCAGTCTTAGTTTTCTCTTAGCTTGAGTTAACACTGCACCTGACAAGCTGCATCCAGAGCTGTTCAGTGTCATTGGAGGCAATCCACCATGAGCCCTGAGATGCCCTGCAAGTTCTTGCTGACTCCTTACTACTCATTTATTGGGCTATTTTTTAGTGTTAGGGTTGCAACAAACAACTTTGAGAGATGAGGTTGTGTCTCCCTCTGGATAGAGAGCAGGCTTGTTTCTACTCACTGTAAAAATCAGTGAATGTCCTAGTGCAGTGTTCCTGGTCCCTGAGAAGCATCTTCACCGGCCATAACTCCTGGGGAGCTTGGGGCAAAAGGGAATTGACACAAACTAACATGAAGCCCTTGCTGTTGCTTTCGCCATGAATAATAAAGTCCTTTGTCCCTGATTCAGCAGTCCTGTGTCTTTTGCTAGCACCCATGAAACAGTCACAGGTTAGCTTCAAAACTTGTAAGTAGAGTGAAATTCTCAGCTATCCATAAGACTTAATATTAAGAAGGAGTTACAACATAGTCTTATGCTACTACAACTGGGGACCAAAGCAAGGAATTGGAAGTGAACAGAATTAAAGCTTCTAAAAGTAGATTTTCCAGGAATTTACCTTTGCTATCCAGATAATGTCTGCTGTCTGATATTTGTCATTTTTCCCCAGTTCTGTTACACTTTGAGTTCTGGACATGGAACTTCTTTGTAAATCAGAGACTTATTAAACTCCACTTTCTTGATGCATGACTCTGATCATTGTTTCTCAAGATTATTCAGTATACCAATTCCCTATACCTAACTTAGAATTGGTATGCCCAATTAAAAAAAAGAACACTTTATTTGACCTAATAATTGTTACCTTTTCATAGATTACAGATTAGTCTCACATTCTTGAATTTTAAGCCTAGAATTTTAGAGAATGCTGCTATTCCTTTTTTAAAACCAAAATGTTATGGAATCACTGTTTATATTTCTAGGGCTTGTCATATTTTACATTTTTTCTTTCCTCTGTGCTTCTCCACACCTTTATTCCAATTATGGTACATAATAAATACCATTAATTACCTTCACAACTTCAAAAAATAATTCCCAAATAGTTCCTTGTCTCCTCCTCAGATCATTTGCATGAGATTTCTATAATATGTCCCTAAAATATGGAGCTAAATTCAGTCATTAAAGAAATATTCTCTGAGCCCTTAAATTATTTATTGGAAAATCAGAATTGCATTTTATTCTTGAGAAGCTTTTGTCAATCCTGTGATAAAATCCAGACTATCTTCTGAAAAGAAATGATAGGTAAGAAAGAAAAAGCTAGATAACAGATGGGTAAAGGGAATCATCTAACAGATAGTAGTTGATTCTATGGAAAAGCAAGAGTGTAGAAAGATTGAGAATAGTATTATATGTTGCATTCTAAGTAATATAGGTTGGTAAAAATACATCTTTGGTTTCAATGATATATTTATATACATATATAATATATAATGTATATGTATGTGTGTATTTTAATAATTACTTGGCCCTCACAGACCCAATTAAATAACCAACCACCCACATTCTATTAGTTTCTTTAAGTCAGAACCAGAGCTATCATCATAAATAATAGTAGGAGTTAACATTTATTGAGATCTCACTAAGTGATTATATAACATATTGTTACATATTGAGTATATATGAGTATATACTGTATGTATATATTATGTAAAGATATAGATATACCTAATAATGACTACTTTTGAATATGAATTGCTATTACCTTTACTTTGAGGCTGATGAGATAAAAAGAAGCCAAGTCACTTTTTTCATAGTCAATTTTATATACTTTATGTAGTCAGTCACTTTTCTGATATGTACAGTTTGCAAAAGCTGCTCAATGATAGAATGTTATTGTACTTTTATAGATAGAGTTCCAACATGTATTGGAACATGAAAACTGAATCCCAGAGAGAAAATACATTCATGGGCAAAGGGATTTCTTTCTTTACCATAATTTAAACTTCTATTCCAGAACTATTCTAAGTTATTTGTATTCAATTATTCCAGCATTTACCAACTTATTAACTTAAAAAAAAAAAAAAAAACAACACGGATCATCAACTCTGTACTTTGATGGGAAAGTTAAAATAATTTTGATAACATGTTATACACACACATATATGCACATATGTATACACATACAAAACTATATATTGTGTTTAGAAAATATATATAAACAATTTTTCCAAAGTCACATAGTGTTGAATTCCTAAGTAGAGAGCAGTTTGCAAAGATTAATAATCTTGGTATAGTTTCCCTAAATTTATTCATTACTTTTTTTTTTAAAGATTTTATTTATTTATTCATGAGCGACACAGAGAGAGAGGCAGAGACGCAGGCAGAGGGAGAAGCAGGCTACAGGCAGGGAGCCTGACATGGGACTCGATCCTGTGTCTCCAGGATCACACCCTGGGCTGCAGGCGGCACTAAACCACTGCACCACCAGAGCTGCCCTATTCATTAAATTTATTCAATTCTTGATACCCTGACATTTAATTCAGTTTTAGTAATCCATTATATTGCTTGAAAACTGATGTCTTTCTGATGTATATGATGAATACTGTATAATTGTTTTGTGTCAGGAAACTAAAAAAGGAAGAAGTCAAGATTTGTTCAAGTTCATGATAAGAGAACAGTAAAGATAACATTTAGTGAAGCTAGGATCTGAATACATATCTGTCTTATATCTCAATGTATTTTTATTTAGTAATAAGGCAAAGTAATAGGCTTAGTTATCTCTGAAACACTTATAATCTAAAGTGTTATCTCTAAACACTTATAATCTAAATCTTATAACTTCAAAATATGTGTCAAAATATTATTTAAATAGCAAAACAGACATAAGCTATGAGTAGAAACAGATACAATTCATTCATGTTAGGGTCCAAGGTGAGATAAGATCTTTCTAATAAGGTCAAAGTCATTCTTAATAATGCTCTCTCTGCAAATTATATAAGAATAAAGAAAACTAATGTTTTAGTGGGGGTTTTTGTGCTTAGCATTTTTTTTTGTGATAAAACATACAAAACATATAATTCATCATCTTAATCATTTTTCTTTTTTTATTGTGATAAGAACGCTCAACAGAAAATCTACCCTCATAAATTTTTCAGTATGTGACACAGTATTATCGTCTAGGCACACTGTTATACAGAAGACCTCTAGAACTTACTCAATTTGCCTAACTGAAAATGTCTACCCATTGAAGAGCAAATCTCTCTTGTCCCCTTTCCCCAAACAACCTACATTTACAACTCAAAGAACTAGAAAAAGAAGAAGCAGGGGTACCTGGCTGGCTCAGTGCTTGAGCATCTGCTTTTGGCTCAGGTCAGGATCTCAAGGTCCTGGGATCAAGGTCCTGATTTTCCCTCTGCCTATGCCTCTGCCTGTCTCTCTGTGACTCTCATGAATAAATAAATAAAATCTTTAAAAAAAAAAAAGAAAAGAAAAGAAAAGAAAAGAAAGAAAAGAAAAGAAAAGAAAAGAAAAGAAAAGAAAAGAAAAGAAAAAAGAAAAAGAAGCTAAGCCCAAAGTTAGCAGTTGGAAATAACTAACAAATATTAGTGCAGAAATAAATGAAATGGAACACAGAAACATAATAGAAAAAGATAGACAAAACTTAAGGGTTTTTTTTTTTTTAATGAATTAAATTGACAAACCTTTGGCTACACTTAAGAAAAAAGAAAGAGGGACCCCTGGGTGGCTCAGCGGTTGGGGTTGGGTGCCTGCCTTCGGCTCACTGTCTCCCTCTCTCTCAGTCTGTGTCTCTCATGAATAAATAAATAAATCTTAAAAAAAAAAAAAGAAAGGAAGGAAGGAAGGAAGGAAGGAAGGAAGGAAGGAAGGAAGGAAAGAAGGAAGGAAGGAAAAGAAAGAAAGAAAGAGAAAGAAAGAAAGAAAGAAAGAAAGAAAGAAAGAAAGAAAGAAAGAAAGAAAGAGATAATTCCATGAACAGAGATTAATTTACTCACAGTTCTAGAGGCTGGAGGTCCAACATGATGTTGGCATGGTCAGGTTCTGATATGGTCTTTCAAAATGAAAACTGCTGACTTCTTGTGTCCTGACATGGTAGAAAGAGGAGAGAGTTCTCTAGGGTCTATTTTATAAGGGCATCAATCCTACTCACAAGGGCTCCACCCTCATGACCTAAAAGTCTTGTAAAGGCTCCACCCCCTAATACTATCACATTAGGATTAGGATTGTATCATGTGAATTTGAGGGGGGCACAGATATTCTTTCCATAACAACTGACTTCTTTGGTAGTCTATGTCAGGTCTTAAATATCCTCTCTATGTAGAAAACTCCCAATTTTATAGTATACATCTCTGAAGTAGAAGTAGACATATTCAGATACTTCTTTGATATCTACATTCTGATAGCTGATAAACTTCTCAAAATTATTATGTGTTGAAAAGAATGTCTAATCTCTGCAACGCTACTTCCAGTTTGAATTTTCCTATACCTTTGCTCATATCAGCAAATTGCTAATCCCATTTTTCTAATTTTTCAGGACAAATTTTGTGAGTCATTTTGATGGTTTTCATTATCTCTCACCTTAATTCCTATCCACCAGAGAAGCCAGGTGACACTTCATTCACAGTATAACAGAACATGACAACCGTTCACCACCTGCTAGCACCATGGTTCAAGTTGTCAGCATCTCTCTCAATGATGAGTGTAATAATTTCCCTAGTTATCTCTCTATCCCACTCTTTATTTACCACAATTTATTTCTCCTTATAATACATTATAAAATATTTTAAAATAAGTCATATAATGGAAGTTATCTTAGGCCAGATTCAAGATTTTATATCTTATTAGGTAAATTTGAAGTCATATGAGTCTTAGGATCTGTTTCAAGAGACCATTCTGGTTATCATGAAAAGAGTATTTTTGGATGAACAAATGTAAAATATGGCTATTTCCATTGTTAGATGGAACATGATTGTGTCTTGGACTAGTACATTTTTAAAAAAAGATAAGTGGATTATAATTTGGAAGGAAGACAAAAATTTAAGGAATGGGAGTAATCAAAGTTTGTTTAAACAGTGGAATGACAGTAATTTGTAAAGGGATGATGAAGACTGGGAGACAAACAGGTTTATCAACAGTGAATTAAGAATTCAGATTTAGAAATATTAACTTGAGAACCCTTTCAGTAAAACAAGGAGATACATTAATCAGGCAGTCTGTTTCTCATGAGAGCAGTCAATGCTGAAGCTATAAACTTATATCAGAAAATTTGTAACCAGGTCTTAGAGCTTGGAAGATACCCAATTGATATTACCCATCCTCATTTCCATGGTCCTACATATAGTGAGAAATAAAACAGAAAATTTTATCTTCATTATTATTATTGACATTCTATCTTTTCCTATGTAAATTGTGATGGCCAAATTTAAATAACATTTAAGATGTCTAGAAAAATACCATAAAAATATTTCTTCACCAATTTTAATGTCTATTCTAGGTTCTGAATGACCAAGTCTTATCTTTCATAAATGTTGAAAGTTAAAATTTTTATTTAAAAACCAAAATTATTTATAAATGAAAAAATAAAATATAATTGGCAACAGCTAAATATTTTTAATGTCCAGTCCTAATTGATAGTCAAACTGAATTCACATTTAAAAATCTTTTGAGGGATCCCTGGGTGGCGCAGCGGTTTGGCGCCTGCCTTTGGCCCAGGGCGCGATCCTGGAGACCCGGGATCGAGTCCCACATCCGGCTCCCGGTGCATGGAGCCTGCTTCTCCCTCTGCCTATGTCTCCCTCTGCCTATGTCTCCCTCTGCCTATGTCTCTGCCTCTCTCTCTCTCTCTGTGTGTGACTATCATAAATTAAAAAAAAAAAAAAAAAAGATTTAAAAATCTTTTGAAAGTTAATTTATTTTTTTTAAAAAAGCCACACTGTGTACATTTTCAGTTTGGTTTGGATACATTTAATGTAATAAATTGGCTAAGAAAGATTATTGAAAGCACCTTAGAAGGTTATTGAAATACTTAGCTTGTCAAATAATGAAAACATTTAATCATCTTGACATAAGGAACATTTGACTGTTAAACAATATTCCAAAGTTTTAAAATATTTGGGACCATATGAAAAAATAATAATTAAAAATTTTAAATCTTTCAAACCATAAACACATAAATTTTCAATTTGCCACTAGTCAAAAGTATGCTTGTAGTCAAGCCTGTCAAAACCCAGTTATATTGAGAAATTACATCCACACATGTTTTAATATCTTCTATGGCATTTCCACAAATATTTTCTAAGTTTTATTTATTTATTCATAAGAGACAGAGAGACAGGCAGAGACACAGGCAGAGGGAGAAGCAAGCTCCCTGCAGGGAGCCTGATGCAGAACTTGATCCCAGGATCCTGGGTTCACCCCCGAGTCAAAGGCAGACGCTCACCTGCTGAGCCACCCAGGTGTCCCTCCATAAACATCTTTTAATAAAAATTGAATCTGAGTAACTAATCGCAGGTATAGTATTGCTTTATAGTGTGGATTTCTGTCATGTTTTATGAACAATGTAGATTTTGAACATTGTACAGCTGGTAGAGTAGGTTTTTAAATGCCAGTGATACCCTCAGTGAGAGTGACTGTTTTGTGCTTTAGAGAGTATTATAAAGTTTGCGAGCAAAGCATTTCAAAATGGACAGGCATTGTGTTATGCTTTTCTTCAAATTACATCCAAACACCAGAAAATTTTAGCATTCTTGAGATCAATAATTGAAATTTTAATTTCTGTTCTTTATTACACTTTACTAAGGAAATCCAGAATCTAGCAAATTTGTTTCCATTCACAGTATGATATATGACATTTTGATATAAATGAAAAAATCACTAAGTGATAGTAGCAGATAAAATAACAGCGTTTCACTACATAAAAAACAATGACAAAACTTCATGTTAAAGCTTATATTTGAACCAACGGTGAGTTAATGATATTATAACTGCACTGTCATAGATTCCTTGGACTTCCATCAATTCTAATTTAATTTCCTGTTTTAACCAGGACTGCAAGAAAATGATAAGCTTTATTTTTTAACAATGCTGTAGTTCCTTCTATAGTCCTTTTATTCTTATAGTCTTGAAGGAAGAAAATATCAAATATCAGGGTGCCTGGGTAGCTCAGTCAGTTGAGAGCCAGAGTCTTGGTTTTGACTGATTTCGTGATCTCATGGTCCTGGGATCAAGCCCCACGTCAGGCTGTGAGCTCAGTGCAGAGTCTGCTTGTCCCTCTCCCTCCGCCTCTGTTCCTGCCCTCATTTGCATTCACTCTTTCTCTCAAATAAATAAATAAAATATTTAAAAAGAAAACCCAAATATCCAATAACTATGAAAAAAAATAATTGAAAAAAAGATTAAAATAGTCTGCTCTACCTCCCCCTTTTTTTCAGTTGCTGTTAAAAAATACTAAATGCTCTTTTATCTCCCCCCCCCCCCCCTACTTACAAGCCAGGAAACAAAATTCTAAATCAATCTAAAACTGTTTAATAATAATCACACCATATTTTGCTAAGCTCATCCTTGCCACCACCATTTGGTACAATTAGTCATCCATATGTTACAGACTATTAGCTGTATCTGATAGAAAAAAAGCAATAGCATGCCTGCTGAAAAGAGAATAAAATGCATACGTTAAATAGAAAAAGTCCAACAATTATCAATTATCAGATCTACTGTTCTGTAAGTGATAGATTATAAATTTAGGTTTAAAGCATATTCAGTTCTTCATTTGCCATTTACATGCAGGAGAGAATTTCTCCCTAGTTGTCTAAAGAGGCTCAAGACTTCTTTAGTGCATCTTTGATTAGTCGCAATTTATTTTTATATTGTTCTCTAAGAGTGTCTATTTATTCATTAAAAAGTTGTAAAAGAACAGATGAGGCTTATACTAAGTGTATGCCCTGCTTGGATATGCTTCTTGATAAGTGATTTATCTTTTTCTTCTTCATGTACTTTGCATTATCCAGCACAGTGCCTTAAACACAATATTTTTCAACATATATGTATGAGCTTAAAATAGTCTCAAATCATTTCTGAGTCTTACTGTGGTCAGATGCTATACCAGTGCTTAATGTAATCCAGACACCGTCTTAGTTGCAATGACCCACTCTTCCTTAAATTATTTACTAAAGTGAGAAATTCAAATTAACTAGTTTATTTAAAAGTTATACTATCTATTGAGGCAGATTGATAGTTGTTTTGGGCTTTATCAGTAAGTTTCTTAACACCAAGGATCTAAAGGTTAAGTATTCTTTAAGAAATTCCTAAACCATTATGATATTCTTATTAGAGGTGTTTTTTTTTTAAGATTTTATTTATTTATTCATGAGAGACACAGAAAGAGAATCAGAGACATAGGCAGAGGGAGAAGCAGGCTCCGTGTGAGGACCCCAATGTAGGATTCGAACCCGGAACCCTGGGATCATGACCTGAGCCGAAGGCAAACGTTCAACTGCTGAACCAACCAGGTATCCCTCTCCTTAGAGTTAAAAGAGGAGAACTTTAATTTCCTGTTTTACCCAGGACTGCAAGAAAATGACAAGCTTTATTTTTTTTAACAATGCTGTAGCTCCTTTTAGATATTTAGATATTTTAAATGCTTGGTCTGATCATTTTAGATGATACACATTGACAGATAAACAGGTTGGATAATGTCTTCTTTTTTTCTTAACAATTTGAAATAATTTAAATTTTTGTTGTCCTAATTTTGTAAAGTTAATGATATTTTAATTTAAATTTATTTATTTTAACTTAAACTGTATGTTCAACATAATTTATATCACTTTCTCTGTGAGGTTATATCTACAGACTTCAAAGAAAGAGAAAGTTCTCTTTAAAAAGTCCAGTTTCTAGCTCAAATCAAATAAGGACTCCTTGTCAACAGAACACCTGACTCTTGGGAAACAGCAATGCTCTCTCTAGTCGCACTGTATGGTAGTTTTATTCAGGGAAGAAGCTAATTATTACCTGCCTGCTTTAAGAAAAGATTAAGCATTGTTGAAAATGTATTACATTTAATTTTTCCAATAACTTTATTATTGTTGCCAGTTTTAGAGAGAAGGACAAGATCTTCTTTATTTTTTTTTAAAGATTTTATTTCTTTATTCATGAGAGAAACAGAGAGGCAGAAACATAGACGGAGGGAGAAGCAGGCTCCCTGCAGGGGGCCCAATGTGGGACTCTCATCCCAGGACCCCTAGATCACGCCCTGGGCCAAAAGCAGATGCTCAACCGCTGAGCCACCCAGGCTGAGCCACCCAGGCGGCCCCACGAGATCTTCTTTAAATAGTCCAGACATGCAGCTAGCTTTTATCGGAGCTTTGATTTGAAATTCAGTCAGATTTCCCAAGCAGAGACTTCAAGAAAATAATTTTATTCAATTTCTTCTTTGGGGCACACTCTAAATTGAATTGGAAAGTCCTGCAAGTGAGCAGTGTTGAGTGTTTTAGTTTTGTTACTGAGCTAGTAGGCTGGTTCCCTTTTAATGGCCAAATGGTAGTCTTAGGAAATAGACAAGAGCAAACAGAAAACTTGCTGCACAAAATAATACCACCTCCACCTGCCTTGCACCATACTTAAAATTGCCACATTTATCATTGTTCCAATCTGTGTTTTCTTAGGTCCTGTAGGTCATTTGACATCCATTAATCACATGACCAAAATACCAGCCAAAAGTGTTTACTCTTTCTTGCAAGTCAGCTGGCCTGAAACTGGCCTTTCCTGGGCAGACCAGTTGATCCAAGGCTTTGTTCCCACCTGCCTTCTTAGCTGATTCTCACAAGTCAACATTTCTTCTTCCCCATGTCCCAGAGCCAGATACCAGGCAACTAGATACTACCCCTACAGCCCAAGCCCACTGGAAATTGTTCAAACTAGACCATTCTAAACTGCATAACATACCCTGCCTTGCCTTTCTGTGGAAATCCCTCCTAGTAAGGTCCCGGCTCACTTTCCCCTCTCTCCTGTCTAGTGCCTCCTGACTCAAATCTGCTGTTGCCTATGTAGACCCACATGGCATGCATGGCCCTTTCTCTCAGGAAATGTAAGTAATATATACTTTCAAGCGGCATTGACCTTTCCCATGTTGGTACTCAGTCAAAGCTTTATAAATTAAGATGTTGGCATAGAACAATCCTCTCATTAATTCATAACATAAATCATACTATTGGCCTTTTACATCATTTGCATATGTATCTTCATGAGAATGAATAACACAGCCAGGATCTGATATTTAAAGCAGAATCTGTAACATACCTTCCACCATTCACACCAGAAAAGGTAGACTACTGAGAAATATTAGGAAATTGGACACTTGAACTAGTAGACATTTGTTTTATTTAATGTTGCTTACTCTCACAAGAGTAAGAAATGTCCCTCTACTTTCCAGAATACATTTTGATTGGGACAAATTATATTTATCTCAGCTTGAAGAGAAAGAGTTACAGGTGAAATCAATCCCTGGAAAGATTTTTTTTTTTTGTAAAGCTTAAAAGGGAATTATATTACTTTAATTTTTCAAAAAGTATTATTTATCTCTGATAAAGTGGGAAAAAGGCAATCTTCTTTCCACAAATAATCATTGGGCATGGGTTAGGTTATAGCATGAATGAATAAGCAACAGTTATATAATATTATGCTCATGTAGTTAGTTGAATAATAATTACATTTTGTGCTACATTTTCATATTTTCAAAGTATTTTGTACCTAATTGTTCATCAGATATCCAGACTATTATCTCTGTTATGAAAACTGATGAGGCTACTCTAAAAAATAATCTTGTCCTTTTGAAAAGTAGAAGACATCTATTTTAAAAATGATTAGAGATTCCTAATTCCTAAGTTAATGCTTTTGTCAACTCCTCTGTAAATATTGTTAAAACAAGCAACAGAACCAAAAACAAGCTACAAAAATCTGTTGCAATGAGTGGTTTTAAAATTGTCACTTCAAGTTTGATTACCCTTATGGAATCAAAGGAAGGATCAAAATCTCTTAAGGATAGTTAGACATGTGAATATTATGTTTACATTCAGCATATTTTTAGAGATGTTTTAAGAGAAAGATATTACTACACTAAATTACTTAAATACTGCTTAATGTGAACTAATTTTCTAGCAGTTGTGCTAAGGTAAATCAGTGCCAAGCTACTTTTATATTTAATAGCTTCTGGGACACTGGGATCCAACTTCCCAGTGGACCATCCTCCAAAGGATTGAAAATGTGGTAATTTTTCTTTTCCTAGTACAAAACAGAATTCCTGAACAATGGTTTCCAAACAGCAGGAGGGTTTAATTAAATTAAAGCACTGAGTCAAGAAAACAAGTATCATCCCATTAGCATCAAGAGACAGGGATTTTGAACTTTGGTTTAAAAATAAATTCTGCCCCCAGATCAGACTATTCTAATAAATTCATATAAAATTATTTAAGCCAAAAATATTGTAATGTAGTGGTAAAACTTACAGTAATTATAATTTTATTTGGACTGTTGCTGATGCACAAAATAAAGTAAAATAATTTTCTCTTATCATTACTGTTTTTTTTTTTACTCAACCAATGTTTTTATCCTTACTTAGTAGAAACATAAATTTGTCTACATATTTTTATATATGTTTGAAGTGAACAGATTTTGTCTAGAATTACTTTCTTTCTCATTCTTTAGTATGCTATGTCATCTCTGACATCTCCTATTCTCAATGAAGTAGTTTTGAAATAACCTGAATTTTTAACATATACTTCCATATTTTACCATCTCCTTAAAATGTGAATAATATGAATTCTGTACTCTAAAATACAGTTAAATTAAAATTTACTTCCTTATTAAATTCTTGGTGTCATTTAATATTTTAATGAGAGGATAGAGAATTTCCTTGATCTTGCTTTTTTTTCCTTTTTTTTTTTTTCTTCTTTTGAATGGTGACCTGATCTCTAATTTTATCAGTGACAAGGCAAATTCACAGCCTAAACAAACAGCAGTTACAGATGTAGTACATAAAGAAAATATTGACTATAATACTTTTTTCCATTGCCATCAGTGACTAAGTTAAGATGAGGGATACACAATCTTAAAATTGATTTTATTCAGGCCATTGGGCATTCGACTCAGCATGATTTTTCAATTTTATAAACAGTAGGAGACTCAACAAGAGATAATGAGGTAAAACAAGACCATGAAATCACTAGTAGTGTTATTTTCTTTTTCTTTGGCCATTTAAGTTCAAAATTTAATGCTCTTAAATATCAAAGCTATCTGGAAATTATTGAATTCCCAAGTAACTATGCTTTATACATGTGTCATATACAGTGAGTGCCCAAACCTTTATTCTTTTTAAGAAACTCGGTATTAAGAAATAGCAAATAAAAATGTACAGTTATAAACAAAGATAAATTTAAGCAAATTGGACTTACTAGAGTAAATTTTAAAATAAAATACAATTTTGAGTCAGAGATATTGACTCCTAAAAATATTTTTCAGATATCTCTGGAGATAGTCACTCTGGACTATCATACATCTTTGAGTATGATACCTAGCTGACTGGCCATTCCCTAGACACATATGTGGTACCACACTTAGCTGGTTACAAATCTCTAGCCTCTTGTTCATATTCATGTCATTTAGAATATTAACCATCATATGTGCCATAAATTTGTCTGTAGCTTTTAACTATAAACTCCTTTCTAGTCTTTAAATCTCAAATAAAATTTAATTTTTACTGCAAAATATATTGTTTTACCTATAATATATTATTTTACATTATATATTTGTTAAGTACATGATTATTGCATACTGGTATAAGTATTCTTGGAAAGTAAACATGTCTTTCAACTATCTAGAACAGTGCTGGCTAATATAAATGCAAGATGAATCACAAATGTGAGCCAGATATATAACTTTACATTCTATTTTAAAGATTGTATTTATTTATTCAACAGAAAGAGCCAGAGCACAAGAAGAAAGAGCAACAGAGGGAGAAGGAGAAGCAAACTCCCTGCTAAGGAGGGAGCCCAATGTGGGGCTCAATCCCAGGACCCTCAGATCATGATCTGAGCCAAAAGCAGACAATCAACTGAGCCACCCAGGGACCCCATAACTTTATGTTTTAAAAGAATCACATTAAATAATATTCAAAAAATTGAGTTAATTTTAATAATGTATTTTACTTAACCCTCATATCCAAAATATTATAATTTTAGTCTATATAAAATATTAAAAAACATTTTCTAAATGTAATCTGAGATTTGAAAATCTTGCATTTATTTTACCTTCACAGAACATGTCAATTCCGCTGGCCACACTCAAGGTGCCTGAAATGCTTGTTGGACAAGTAAATCATAATGATATTTGAATACAGTAAGTGCCTGTTAAGTTGATGTATATGTGTGTGTGTGTGTGTGTGTGTCTGTACACATATGTACATGAAATAAAGAAGACATTAAAAAACCTGATATAATGATACAGTAAACAGATATAGTCAAATTAATAGCCATAAAAGGGAAATGCATTAGGAAAAGAAAGAACATATGATTGTGTAGCTAAGCATACAAAATAGCTAAATAAAGTGACGTGAAAGATTAAAAGAACCAAAATCAAGAAGTGAGAACAAAATTACTCTATAATAAAGCATAAACTTTTATAGCACAATGTTTAATATGCAGTTGGCTTATAGATAACTTCTTTTTTTTTTTTAGATAACTTCTTTTTATGTAAGAATGTATGTAAAAATTTTAGTGGTGGACCAGTATTATTTATATTCATAGGGGAAAAACAAATAAGCCGTATATTTTGTAAAGCAAAGGTGGCCAAAGCATGGATTTTCATCCAAATAAATTATATCTTGGAATATTTTTATAGAAATATTAATTTAGTGATTGGAAAGTCATTTCAAATATCCCCAGTTTATAATAAAAAAAGTATACTTCGTAGATCTGAGGAAACACTGAAACCAGTGAGTAAGTGTAGAAACCAAGACACTTTCAGAGTCTCTATGCATGAAATCTTAACTTCATCTACCTCAACTCTTGTCAGTAATTAAATATATTTTATAAGGCAGATTGTTTTATGCTCCTCAATAAATTCAGTCAGTCTCCTGTGGTTCCAGTTTCAAATAACTAGGAGATAAAATCTAATTGAAGATTGAACCTACTCTTTCAATCATATGATCAGAAGAGTAAAATTGGTCACAAGATTCATAGAATTATTATTTTCAGGGATTGATTCTTGAGTAAATTCTCTCAGGATAAATAAGGCAATGAAACAGCATTTGTTGTAAACATATCTTATACCACAATAATATCTATATTACATAACTACCATCGTGTACTTTGTCATATATTTATTAATCTTTTTCCCTGACAGAAATTATTTAAAAAGGTCTTATTTTAATGAATAATTTTTAAAATTTATGAATATACAAAGCAATGCCTACTCCAGTCTTACTTTGCTAAATTTATATAATGTTTTTATATATTATTAATGCAATTTAAAGCATCATGTTGCCTATGAAGATAGTACCTAAACAAAGAGTGGTCTCTTTCTTTCTTTATTCTTGACATTTACTTGAAAAATTATGTGATGTTATTTCATAAATATTCTGAAGATGTGTCCTCATAATAGAAAATACTCTCAAAATTAATTCATTTAAAACAATCAAGTTTTGTTTGAGGAGGTTTCAATAGACATTTGAGATCTCAGCCATTTCTGGCATTGATTGCTTATGCAGAACACTTGTTGAAATTGATTTTGTAAAAAGAAAATATTCAATTATAACAGAAATTCAAGAGTTATTCATAATAATATGAACATGGAGGAGTTGAATTTTATTACAGATTATTACTAAAAGTAATAAAAATATGACTTAAAAGACAAACAGTAGAAGAACAAGTGGAAATGTGTCTGCCAAGATTTTATGCAAATGTCTACTTGTGGCATGGGATTAAATTCTCATCTGCCAAAAAAAAAATTTCTTAAACAATTACACTGACATGAAGATGATGTACTGTAGAAAATCACTAGATATGCAAATAGAAGCTCTAATGATGGCAAAATCAGTAATGTCAAAGATGTATACTAAGGATTTTAACTAAAATCATTACATGAACTGGAAGAATAAGAAATATTTCAGAGCAAATATATTTTTGAACAGCATATATAAAATATGTAGACATAAATTAGTATGTTTGGTGTTACAAGTAGATATTTGACTGTGTCTATATGTCTAACATTTTATATTGCCCAAATGAAGAAAAAAAATTAAATATTCTTACTGTGAAATAGGGAGTTATCTATTATTCAGAACTGTTTTAAATGTGTGCATAAGAAGTTGCCTTATGTTTAGAAATGTTCTAAATATATGCACATAAAATAACTGTCAGAGTCTGAACTGGAAAACAAAAAATAACTGTGACTAGTTCAAAGAAGAATTCCACAAAATAATATAATTAAGAGGGTTAAAGGTCAAGTCAAACATGAGTTGGTAATGAAATCATGAGTAAAGCATAATGCTAAGACAAAAAATTAAAAGGATACAGGTATATAATAGAATTTGGAACCAGGGAAAGGATATATCCACTGCCGGACACAATACACTGTTCAAGGCAGAAAACAAGATAAAAGTATCTTGGTTTTTCCCTTCTTGATCTCCTGCTGTTCAATTATATTCTAGTATCACCCATTGACCAAATTCCACTTGAAACCATACATAGGGGTTGGTGAGGAATGTTGAGGCTGACAGCCTGCCCTATAAAACAGAGAATGACAAACAAAAGGCAAGTTATGTATCTGAGGGCAAATAGCTAAAGATGAGTAAAATCCATACAAAAATTTGTGTAAATTTTATCTTTAAACATAAGGCTAACAAGTATGCTTAAAAAAATTAAGAGGAAGAATAATTTATTCCCATTAGAAAAAGATCTATGCAAGAAGATATTGATGATTGCCTTTTTTCTTATTTTCCATAAAAATTACCTACAAAGAGATGTAAAAGAATTTTTTAATTGCAACCATAATAATACCTAAAATTTTAAAGGATTCTTTTTTTTCTTTTTCTTTTTTATTTATTTATTTTTTGGATTCTTTTTTTAAGGATGTAGAATGAATTTTTTTACTAAATAGAAAATAAATGTTGTTTGGTAGACATTAACTCTGGTGAAAAAGTATGTAAAATAATACTAACTGCTTGCCATACTTGTTTTTGCTCCATGGTAGAAAGAAAGGAGTTCCTAGGCAAACATGGAACACATTGGTGTGTTTGTAAGTACAAGTATTGTAGAATAACTTGTATTATATTCCACAATATGTCTTTTAGAGGCTCAAGTTCAGTTTCATCCAGATGTTACATAGCTATGACTTTAACAAATATTTAAGAGGAACTCTCAATTTTCAAAGGAGTAGGAAACAGAGTTCAAACACTGAAATTTACAGAATAATCTAATCAAGAAGATAGGCATTAAATAAAAGCCTGTGGTGCTATCTGATCCATGAGCAGATGGGAGAAGTAAAGGTAAAACGGGAACTGCTAGGGGCCAGACGATGGCTCTCCAAAGATGTCCACATCCTAATGTATTAGTCCCAATGCACTAATCTCTAAAACCTTCAGATATTTTACCTTATTTGACAAAAGGACTTTGTAGATACCATTAAATTAAGGGCATTGTGAAATCCTGGACTATGTAGGTGGACTCAATCTAATCACATAGATTTTTTTAAATCAAAAACTATTTCTCACCTGTGAACAAAATAATATGTAACTGTAGAAGAAGTGTTGGAGAGATGTGTTGCTGATTTGAAAATGGAGGAAGAATTTCATGAGGCAAGGGACGGGGACAACGACTGAAGCTCAAAGAGACTAGAAAATGAATTCTTCTCTGTAACATGTGGAAGGGAATGCAGCCCTTTGGCACGTGAAATTTAACCTAGACAAATGTGTGTTGAACTCCTACAGACTGTAAGAATAAATACATGAGGTTTTAAGCTACCAAGTATGTGTTGATTTGTTATAATAGCAATAGAAACCTAAAACAAGAAAATACTACCAAAAAAAAACTTAATCTAGTGTAGGGAAATCAGACAAAATTCCATTAAGGAGATTATACTCAACTTTCTTTTTTAAGAGAGAATAGAAATTAGTTAGGGACATAAAGAATTATTGCCCCGGGGCAGAGAAGACAATGCAAGTGACACAGTCAAGAGGTAAGCTCCTTTGCTGACATTTAAATATAGAAGGTGCAGTATAATTACTGAAAGGTGAAGGTACAGAGGTGAATGAGGGTGGACCATAAAGTCTAGACAAGACAGCCTGGCTTTTACTAGGGCAATGGGTAATCAACAGGTGAGCGGCATGAACAGAATGTTATTTCTGAAAAATTACCCATATTCTAATATGGTACAAACATGAACAAAAATACAGTACAAGCATAAAATGAGGAAAAGCCACTGATAAGCGGGAAATCATTCAGGAAGATAATGAAGTAGGAACAAAGTAGGTAGACTGTATGGACCAAGGACAGTTATGGTGGAAAAGAAGAAAAATTGAAGGATTATTGATATGTCAGAAAAGTAACTAACAAACCAAGCTCGGTCACTATGTGAAATTGGTTTAAGGGACAAGAAGTAATCAATTACAAACCACAGGATCTGGATAAAAAAGATTAGCATGATATAGGGTCATTCACTGAGGCTGAGAATATATGAGTGAGCCAATAATTGAAAAGGAGATAGTTTATTTTCGTACATATTGTATTTGAAATCCCTGATGAATTTCTAGATGGATATTTTAATAAATTACTTCCTATATGCTTTAAACACAAAAGAGATATTTCATTGGATATTTATAATTTAGAAATTATGTTATTTACATAGTCATGATATGTGAATGTCAAATGAAACCAAGGATGGATATCAAGTCCAAAGAAGAAGAGGTTTGGGATCCTTGGGTGGCTCAGCAGTTTAGCGCCGGCCTTTGGCCCAGGGCCTGATCCTGCAGACCCGGGATCAAGTCCCATATCAGGCTCCCTGCATGGAGCCTGCTTCTCCTTCTGCCTGTGTCTTTGCCTCTCTCTCTTTCTCTATGTATCTCATGAATAAATAAAATCTTAAAAAAAAGAAGAGGTTCTAAACTATATACATAAATAATACCAATTTTAAAAGCCAGACTGTGAAGAAAAACCCAACACTAAAAATATTTCCAGAGGGAAGACAAAGGCAGGGAAGTATTATTAGGATGTGCAAGGAACGTAAATCTCTGAAATCCAGCTAAAATAAAGGAGAGAGAGCATCAAGGTATCCACTACTACATCTCAAGTCACACTTTAACATACACAAAGATTTTTATGCTTTTAATTAACTTGCTTTGAATTGTATAGTCTTTTATGGTTAATAGGTAAATATGGATGAATAAAGTTTAACAGATGCCTAGAAGGCTATGATAAACACCTTTTTTTTAATAATTAGCAATTATTTTTTCTTTTATTTGGAGGGGGTACCTCTCTGAATCTCAATTGGTATTCCTAAACCCAGAGAAGAAATATTTGATTATTATGATATTTTCAAACTTAGTTCTAATAACCATATTTGCAGAAAGAGATTCCCATGAATCTCCCAATGGGAGATATACACTAGAAATTAAAACTTACTGTTATGAACAACCTGCAGATACATGCAGCAACATAGATGAAACTCAAAAACGTTATGCTGTATAAAAGAAGGCCGACTCAAAAGGCTTCATGCTCTATGATTCCATTTATAAGATATTCTGGAAACAGCAATGCCATAGTGATGAAACCAGATCAGAACTGAGGACAATGGGAGTAGATCTTAATTTGGGGTTATTTATACAACTATATACAAACTCAGAAAAATTTCACTGAAAATTTAAACAAACAGACATTTATTTTGGTAATTAGAATTATAATTTGGTTAATACAGATTCTGGTAGAAACTTGAGTTGTATTCCAAGAAAGAAAAATGTGGGCAGGGTTATAAATGCAAAGTGTTACAAATGTAGTTCTTATTTGAATCCTCTGTGCAAAACATGGATTAAAATTAAGTTAATTTTAATTAGTTAATATGCACATGAGGGAATGAGGTTTATTAAACTGAATTGGCTTGTTTTAAAGAAAAGAATGAGATTATTCCGGTGCATGGTGAGGAGAAATTCTACCCTGAGGGCTTTGAGCCTCACTTGAAAGTTGGAAAAGTTCATAGTTCTTCCAGTGAAGACAAACATAAATTCTCTCACTTTTATGGCCTCCCAACTCTATTTTTATTTTATTTTATTTTTTATTTTTTTTAGAGATTTTATTTATTTATGAGAGACACACACACAATGAGAGAGAGAGAGAGTGAGAGAGAGAGAGAGAGATGAACATTATTGCAGGAATTATGCTAAAAGAGAGAAAGACACAGGCAGAGGGAGAAGCAGGCTCCATGCAGGGAGCCTGATGTGAGACTCGATCCGGGGTCTCCAGGATCACACCCTCGGCCAAAGGCAGGCACCAAACCACCTTGTGTTGTTAATTTTAGCCATCTTGACAGGTGTGAAATGGTATCTCATCGTGGTTTTGATTTTTATTTTCCTGATGATGAGAGATGCTACCCCAGTAATTTTTAACAAACCATTTATGTCCTATTTTTCTAGCTACCAGCTCCAACCACCCAACAACCAAAAGATAATACTTTAAAATCAAACAAACAAAGAAGCAAAAAGCTACTTAAATTACTACTCAGAAATCATTCAGTGAGTTGCTGTAATATTCAGGATAATATTGTGTTACATGGCATTACTTATAATATCTTTTTTTTTATCTTAGATATTTTTACTTCTCTATTTATCCACCTGACCCAACCAATTTGCTATTTTCATGATATTCACTCTCTCCTACATCTACATTTCATTTTAAATAGTTCTAAATCATTTATTTTAACATAAAAGTTAAATTTCTCCCAATTTAGGAAGATCTTATATTCTTTTTAACCTGGATTGTGACTTCTTTTGAAGTTTTTTTTATATTATATATTTTTCATGCCTTTTTCATAAGATTCATCACATTATATTAGAGATGTATCCCTCTGCATCCAGTTGACTATAATAGACTGTACATTCTTTGAAGATGTTTTATGTTCTTCAAATTCTCAGAAACCGATATATAGGACATAATGGAAAAATAACTTATTGAGCATCTACTAAATACATATCCAAGAAACCATGCTATGGGATGTCCTGGTCATGAAGGTGCACAACACATGGACTCTATCCTCAAGAAGCTTATAATCTTGTAAAGGTGATAAGATTAAAAAATATGTCATGATGTGATAAGATTTACACTAATCTATAGATTATATGTACACCTGTTGGTACGAATATACTGTTATATGAGATTTTGCTTAGATATTTGTTAGATATTTGGTGTTGGATCATTAGAGTTTTAAAATCGATTAGTGAAATGATGAAAATATGCTTTAACAAAAATTTAACAAGTGACAATAACAGAATAAGTTGAAAGATGCATTCAAGATGTAGTTGAAAGCATCAATACATTATTGTAATATTCTAATTACAGACCCAAATTCTTCAGTGAATTCTGATTTTGAAAGACTTACGGATCATTACAATTCATAGAATATAGGCACTGGAAAGGACATTAGAGAGAATCCCATGAAATCTCTTCAGTTTTTAGAGGATGTTTTTAAGGTAACACCTAAAAATGTTTTAAAATTATTAGGTGACCCATATCAGATTCACAAATTTGAATTTTAAAATAGAAGTAGTGAATTAACTCATGAAGCCTCTAATTAAGTTAAAAGCAAGATACTGAAAATACATAGTAACAGAACAACTATTATTATAGCATGAAAAGCTATTTGTCAACTGATGAATCTTGTGTGCAGAATTCTAAAAAAATATGTAAATATTTTACCCTCAAAAAGGAAGAGCCTAGGGTGCTTGGGTGGCTCAGTCAGTTAAGTGTCTGCCTCCAGTCTAGGTCATGATCCCAGGATCTGGGATCGAGTCCTACTTTGGGCTCCCTGCTCAACAAAGAGTCTTCTTCTTCCTCCCTCTGTCACTCTCCTTGTTTATTCCTTCACTCTCTCTCTCTCTTTAATAAATAAATAATAATAATAATAATAATAATAATAATAATAATAATAATAATAAAGGATCCTAGATGGTGCCTGAGTGGCTCCATTGGTTAAGTGTCTGACTCTTGATTTGGGTTCAGGTTATGATCTCAGGGTTGTGGGAAGAGCCCCGTACTCACACCTCCACAGTAGGTGTGGAGCCTGTTTGGGATTCTCTCTCCCTCTCTCTCTACCCTTCCCTCCCCTCTCACTCTGTCTCTCTTAAGAAAGAAAAAAGAAGAAGAAGAAGAAGAAGAAGAAGAAGAAGAAGAAGAAGAAGAAGAAGAAGAAGAAGAAGAAGAAAGCAGCATAATTCTCCATTCCTTAACCTTAGGCACTCAGATTTAATTTTTCAAAGAAATAGTATGGAAAAGGGTACATAAAGTATACCTTTACAGTACAGAAATCTTTTAAATGATCAAGGGCAATATCAGCAGTCATAAATCATGTTGGTAAAAAGTGTCCTTGATATAATGTGATAAAATTGACACTTTCCCTATGTGTTCTTCCTCCCCCAAACCTTTATCCCTGCCTAATCTTGAGAAAAAACTTAAGATAAATTCCAGTAGAGAGACATCATACAATATGAGGATTAGTAATCCTCAATACTGCCAAAGTCATAAAAATATAAGGAAAGTCTGAGAAATTATCACAGTCAAGATAAAGAAGCCTGAAAATTAATGTAATATAGTATCCTGGATGAATTCTTGGAAAAGAAAAAGGAACGTAGGTAAAAATGATGGAGGTTTGAAAAAAATATGGATTTTAGTTAATAACGTGTCAGTATTAGTTTATTAATCATGACAAGTGTAACATACCAATGTAATATGTTAATAATAGAAATAGTGAGTAGAAAGTATACAGGAACTCTCTGTATCATGCTCTTAATTTTTTCTATACATCTGGAACTATTCTAAAAACAACTTCTGTTAATTAAAAAATCAACAAAATTAAACACTGAATATTTAACTTATGAAATGATGCCTCTGTTGCCTGGTGGATGGAGAAAACCCCAGGCCATGGGGCCTTGACACCACCCATCCCAAAGGTGTTGCTGAAGGCTCTTGGTCTTGTCACAAGAAAGAATTCAAGGACAGACACAACACAGGGGATGAGTATCACAAGTGGGGAAGTTTATTAAAATGAAAATACACTCTCAAAATATGAGAGTGGGTGAGACAGAGATGGAGAGATGGATAGAGAGAGAGCATGTGCTAGTCTGTGGGCCCTGAGAATTGAGTTTCTATCTTCTATCAACAGTTGCTAACAAGGGATAAGAATATTCATTATGTCAGGTGAGGATTTTATGGAAGCAGGGTTTTTCATCTTTTTGTTCTTTATTTGGTCAAAGGTTTCTGGCCTGATTTGCCAGGCATCTTGGGCCTAAGTGGTTTGATTCAGCTTCCTGTGGCTTTGTTTTAGAATATATCCAGGACTGGCTCCTGATGTCCCCATTAACTGGCCATGACATTCTTTTTGCTGGCTTCCAGGCAAAGAACATAACTAACTGCCTCTAACACCACCATAATATTAGTACTATTAAAATAAATAATAATATTTAAAGAAACAAAATCTATTCACTGCAAAGGCTTTAGCATAATGTTCTTCAGAATCTTAAAGCATTTCCTTTTATTCCATTTGGTTTCCTTTTAGATATTTTGTAAACAATTGAATGTCATATGTATGTATATATCACTTTTGCTGCCATATATGAAACTCTCTAAGGAAATAAAAATAATTGAAGATGAATCAATATTTAAATCCTATTAGTCAACTAATTATTTGATCAAAAATAAGTAATTATTTGTTAGTTTGTGAATTACTTTGGACTAACACCTGTCTTTGAATACTTTAGTGCAGAAGTTAGCAATTTCAGTTTAAAGGTATTAAAGTTCTTACTGCATGTCTGAAGCTCAATATATTATTTGTACCTCCTGATCACCACAAGAAATATTTCTGGTCAATCATCTTTAGTGTTTCTCTGCCATACCTCCAGAGAGTTTCTGATTAATCTATATATGTGTGCAGGTAACTAATTATTTTCCTTGGTGTGCATAATTATTCTTTTCTCCATATTAAATTACATCTGCTCTCTAGCTGTTCAATCAAAAATTTAGATTGTATATACTTGTATATGTTTCTGAATTTCTCACAAATAACCAATGTCTGACTTAAACGAGTGCCTTCTCTTTTTCTGTTAATCTTTGTAAGCACCTAATTATTGTGTTCCTTAGTTACTAAATAGTCATTGAATTACTTCATCTCTCACATCAATGTCAGAGCATTTAAAGCCCTCTATTTTCAAAGAAGGGATATACTTTAAGTGTCTAAGTAATTTTCCCATTATCGTCTCCTTGATTTCCCTATGTCAATAATTATTGTAGTTTTATCTACTCCTGACTTAGAATATTACAACTAAGGGATGATTATAATGCTGTTTTCCTTATCTGGAAAAAAAAAGTTTTAAAATTTCTTAAAACTATTTCAGTATCTTTTTTTTCCCTAAAAGCCAACCATAAATGATGAAAAAGTTTGTATTCTCAAAAACTTACTCTAGTAGTAATGACTAAATTTGGGCAAAAATTCCAATCTTCTCCAATGTGATCTTGTGATAATGACAAAGACCTAGAGGTCCTTTTTAACATTAATTCACTGACCTGTACTTAACTTTCAGAAGAATGTATTTATTTTACTTTCTTTCTGTTCTGTAATGCTGACCAGGTTGCAGCTGAAGTCTTTCCTAATCACAGGAAAAGATTCCTTTAAGATAATGTAGGGGAAGGTACTGACAGTAGGATAGAACTGCTTATTAAAAATTAATTATTTTACCTCAATCCTTGGTAAAATTTTCACTTCTCAGAGAATTCACCCTGTTCTTGGTTATTTTTTAACAAAGCATTCCCACCACCCTTACTTTCTCTCTTTTACTTATTAGCAATCATGTATTCAGGTCTAAGGTCTTTTTGCCAATCTCCCAGTCTGGTCTTCTATCTTGTATTTCATTTTCTTACTCAGAAATTGAAGTTCTGATTTTGTGCAATTTCCTGACCCCACAGCTAATTACTTCTCATAATATATTTAGCCTGCTTTTCTGGCCTTGATCTCTGTCCATAAGAAACTGGGTTCTAAGACGCTTTCTAAATTTTATTTTGAAAAGTTACATTACAGCCATTTTGGAACACAGCCTCGCAATTTCTTACAAAATAGACATACCCTTATTATATGATATAGCAATTGTTTTTCTTGGTACTTACCCAAATGAGTTGAAAATTTGCATTCATTCAAAACCTGCAGATGAATGTTTATAGTAACTCTATTCAAATTTTTCAAAACTTGAAAGTATCTATTCCTTCAATAGATGAGTGGATAAACAAACTGTGGCTCATCCTATAAAATGCATTCTTTGATCACAACTAGAAAATCTTCAACTAAATGGAAATAACACAATATCTATCTGAATTATTTTTATGGTTTAAATAAGAAAGCAAATTAAAAAAAAAATTGGAAAAAATATTTAAAGTATTTTAAGCTGAGTATCAATGGCTATATATATCAATATCTTTAATGCAGTTAAAGTGATGACTAAAGGAAAATTTGTAAGTGCAGTTATAGATAATTGTGCAATTATTTGTAAATAATGTAGATGATTAAGTGTATAGCATATAATGTATGATTATATATAATAAATATAAAAGTATAATTATAAATAATAAAAACAAGAAAGATATTAATTAATTGATCTAAGCTACCATCTCCATATGTAGAAAAAGTCTACCAAATCAAAGTAGGGAAAGAAAAGAATAATGTTTGCTTGGTGAAGTAGAAAACAAATATTTAGTATAGAAAACCAATTTAGCCAAAAGCTTGATCCATTGAAGAAATGTATAATACGCTAGAATGGTATAGGTAAAGAAAAAAAGAAAGAAAGAAAGAAAGAAAGAAAGAAAGAAAGAAAGAAAGAAATCAGATGTGTCAATATTAGTAGTAAAAAAGGGGGATGGGGGACAAGGGGGTTTTCACTATGGACTTTCAAATCATTTTGAAAGACAATAATGACATATGAGGGGGATCCCTGGGTGGCGCAGCGGTTTAGCGCCTGCCTTTGGCCCAGGGCACGATCCTGGAAACCCGGGATCGAATCCCACATCGGGCTCCCAGTGCATGGAGCCTGCTTCTCCCTCTGCCTGTGTCTCTGCCTCTCTCTCTCTCTCTGTGACTATCATACATAAAAAAAAAAAAAAAAAAAAAAATTTTTTAAAAAAAGTTGACAATTTAGATAAATTGGACAAATCTCTCAGAACATAAAATAAACCAAATCATGACCTGGCTAAATTAATAGAAGAAAAAAAATGAGAAACTGAACACTCCTTTATTTAAAAAAATACTGAATTAATTACAAAACACCTTTCCACAAAGAAAAATAGTGGTCACTAAACTTCCCCTGAAATACAGAGAAAATTCTTCCAAATATATAAGAAAGCATCAAGATCATTCTAACACACTATGTTCTAATGAATAGAGAACAATTACTGTTTCTCTATTGGCCTGAACATGAATCTAGTTGTCATTTTTGATACAATTGCTTACATTTCCCTGAGTACTAAAAGGAAACATTTCTTCCTTCCTAGTATTTTCTTGATGACTAAAAAGAAAAAAGCCTAAATTAAATGTTAATTTTGGCTTTAGTTACTAATGTCTGTTTCCACACCTTGCTGTTAATGCAAATAGATTTTAATTTAAATGCAATTTCCTTAAGGGATTTCAAATCAGTGAGGCATAAGTGGTAGCAGTGGTCCAAAGATATTAGCATTTTTATTTATGACTATCCAAATAGAAGTGTAAAACAGCTGACATTTGTCCTGCCATCTCTGCTGTATAGATTCCTCTCAGCTTCTCATACCTATTTGCCATAATAAATTGTCCTATATCCCACATGCTTCCTAATCCTGTGCCTATAAAAACTTGATTCCTTTTTTCTGAAGTGAGAGTGGTGATTGGCAGGAGGGAAGATTTTGACAGGTTTAAAAATGTGAATTCATTTTTAAGGACCTTCATGATGATGATGAAGAGGAGGAAGAGGATGATGATAGTATCATGATGATAAACCCAGTGACAGTCAATTAATCTGCAGCAAAGTTAGGCCATTGTCCTTAGTCCTCATACAGTCTTCCATAAAAACAAACTAGAACAGCAACTTGCAGGTGTCTGTGAATAAATTTGGATGCATTTGTAAAGGCAGGTTTTGCTCTAGGCATAACCAACTGGAGCATTTTATAGAGGAGCTAGCCATGCTCCATGGTTTCAATCTCCAGGCCTATAAGGGAATTCCTGATTACCTTACATTGGATCTCTTACTAATAGTACTCAAAACTTGAGGCTCTTACTCTTAGATATTGCCTCTCTTAATGATTCCCAGTTCTCCTCAGTGCCACCTAAATTATTCAGATATTGGTTTATCAAGTCTCTTTTCTATTGCCTCTTTCTGAAACTCCCTGCTGAGCTTGAATGTGCACATAGGAATGCTCAGATAAAATAAAAAAGGAATTTAAGAGCAATAAGAGTGCTGTCTTTCTTCATTCCAATAAGAACATTTAAGACACACGTGAGATTTTTTTTACCCCTATTGGCTCTCACTTTTATTACAACATCTTTTCTCAAATTGGCAAAGTAGACAGCTATTCCAGTGTGATCTTTGTACTACCAAACAACAGGGGATGGTGATACAAAGATACAGCTAAATGATTTTCTTTCTCCCAAGGTATCAGCCCACAAATAAACAGTATATCTATTGTAGAGTTTGCTCTCTTGTTTAATAGTTATAAAGAATTCATAAAAACAAAACAAAACAAAAACAATACATTAATATGGTCTGTACACTACAGTCCATGAGGATATTATGTAAAATTTAAACATGTCTCTAAATAATGCTAATCAGTCAATCCGTGTTTCTTTATTCCTACCTTAGTTTAATTTGTTAGTTTCCCTAGAATAGCAAATACTGTTATAAAGACTAGCACAGTAATCTTCAAAATATTCCTAAATTAATAAATTAAAAGTATTCATTACATGAATGAGTTATTAGACGTTTGACAAATTTGGAATGAAATTTTAATGGAGTTATTAAAAATATTAGAATTCTTTCTTTTGCTTAAGACAAACAGTCAGGGCACCCCGGGTGGCTCAGCGGTTTAGCACCGCCTTCAGCCCAGGGCCTGATCCTGGGGACCTGGGATCGAGTCCTGCGTGGGGCTCCCTGCATGGAGCCTGCTTCTCCCTCTGCCTGTGTCTCTGCCTCTCTCTCTCTCTGTGTCTCTTATGAATAAATAAATAAAATATTGAAAAGAAAAGAAAAACGGTCAAAAAAAAAAAGTCAAACTATTTCCAGACAAGCTTTAAATGTATTACAAGTGTTTAGCTGTCATTATACATTTTTCAAATTTAGAGAAATTTCATATGTTATATGAAAAAAAATTGAAGAAACTGATCTATTTTGATCCCTCCCTTGATGATGAGACTTATCATGAATTGACCAAAAGGGCCTTAATGCTAACCTCAGTTTGATGAAATTCTAGATTTGCTCTTATTTGACCCTAGGACCCTGACCTCCTTTTCCTTAGAGAATTTACTAAAACAAAACGACTACAAAAACCAAGTAACTGTACATCCTTTGTAATTATAAATTATTTGCCTTTGGTGATATAAATCTTCTAAAAGATTTATATGCCAGTTTACAGCCTAGGATCTCTGTCTCCAGGATAGGGAGGCATCCCTCTGAAATGTCATCATGAAGGAAGACAGTACCCCAACCTCCCAGTTTCTGTGGGGGACATGAACCTACCTTTGGTGGGTGCCCTGCCTTGAGTTGTAAACCTACCACTGGTATGTGGATAGGAGAGAGTTTACTTTTCTAAGGTCAATATTCTCCACTATTAAAAACTCTCCAAACTTTGTTTCAGCAGATTGAGGGCAGACTGACTCCTGGCCTCTCTACCTTATTGCAACAAACTTGAATAAAGGCTTCCTTGCCTGCTTCACCTCTTGCAATGCATTTTTTACTTTGCCACAGTATAAATAAGTTGATATGTATGTTTAATATAAAAAGTGACATGGTCTAAATATTCTTAATTTGTGAGATAAGAGATCTAAACTTTATCTCTAGATTGATTTGGGGTTAGGTTAAATAATTTAAAATATCTCTCCTGCTTTTGTATTGTTATATTTATTCTCTAAATATCTTTATAGCTCTCACACACATATATATGTACACAGACATTATTATAAGAAATTGGTCAACTAACAGTGGAAGGCTTTTGTGGAGGCTAAGAAGCCTCAAGATCCACAGTTTAACAAGCCAATGGTATAGTTCCAGTCTGAGTCCAAAGGCAAAAGACCAATGTTCTAGCATGAAGAGCTAGGCAGAGAGAGTTAATTTATCCTTACTCTACTTTTTTGTTCTATTTGGCCCTTCAATGGATTTGGTAAGATCCATTCAAACTGCAAAGGGCAATCTGCTTTACTCAGTCTATCAAGAATCAAATGTTTACCTTATCCAGAAATACCCTCACAGACATACCTCAGAATATTACCTAAATCTCTAGGCACACTCTGACATAGTAAAGTTGATAGATAAAATTAAGCACCCAATTTAGTAACTTCTATCCCATGTGGTCCATTCTGAATGGTTTTGGTTTTAGTTTCTTTGATATTTGTCTGTAAATATGTATCAACTTGCACCAGAATTATTTCTTTGGATCATTAGACACTTAATAAGGTCACACTTCAATCTTATTCTAAATCAATATATCACTTAATTATTTTTATGAAAAATATTTTGTCAAATTTCCACTTGACTCACACTTTATTTCCATTAAAATAATTTTTCCATCTTTCATAAACACTCTGGTGAATTACCTAACAAATTCCACAGTGAGCATTTCGCTGTAATTTTCTTAATGTAAGGGGTACAATTTTCATAAAAAACTAGTATATTATATGTTTTTCATCATCTTTATTTGAATGTTCTATTATAATTCTACTTATAGTAGAGGGATTATTTATTAGGAAATCCCACTCAATGTAAATATTAAAAAGTATATAGAGTTTTCTTTATGAGACTACTACATAAGTTTGCTTTAAAAATAAGACTGCACTCTACTCCAAATATAACAAAATGATTCCTCTTTATCTTGAGTAATAAATGCATACATTTGTTTTTATTTTAAAGTCCTTTAACTCAGCCATAGTTGCTGTTTGCATGGTATAATTTTTCTAAACTTTTACTTTCAATCTAAATGTATCTTTGAAAATAAAATATATCTCCAATATATGTCATGTAGTTCAATCTTGGTTTTCATTTTTACTTTTAATGTTAGAAAATATAAAATATATCTCCAATATATGTCATGTAGTTCAATCTTGGTTTTCATTTTTACTTTTAATGTTAGAAAATATCTGCCTTTTGATTCTAGTGTTTGTTTTATTTATGTTTATGTTTAAAGAGATTTATATTTATAGTGGATAATATAGGATTTATAGTAATCACTTTTCAATTTTCTCCCTACACGTTTTATGGGGTTTTGTTTCTCTATTTCTCCATTATTGCCTTCTTTTATTTTAAATAATCTTTTCTATTATACCATATTTTTAAAGTTGTTTTCTTAGTGATTGTACTTCCAATTCCAATTAACACCTTAACTTAAAACAGTCTTCCAGATTGACACCGAAGTAATTAATATGAAAACCCTTGTTCTAATATAGCTTCATTGCCTTCTTCCTCCTTTGTGCTTATAATTACCATAAAAAAATAACTTCATACATTATTGCCCAAAACATATGTAATTATTACTTTATTCAATTTTCTATAAAAACCATATAGAAGGGGTGCTTGGGTGGCTGAGTCAGTTAAGCATCTGACTCGGTTTTGGCTTAGGTCATGATCTCAGGGTAATGGCAATGAGCCCCACCTTAGACTCCGTGTTCAATGTGGAGTCTGCTTGTCTCCCTTCTTCTCCCTGCTCACTTGCTTCCTCTCTCATTCTCTCTCTCTCAAATAAATAAATAAACAAAATATTTTTTAAAAAATATATAGCAGAAGAAAAGTATTACAAATAAAAGTACATTTATACTGACTTCTATATTCATCTGTGTAGATAACCAGTGATCCTTTTTTCTTTAGGATGACTCAAGTTACTCTCTAGTGTCCTATTTTTTTCAGCCTGAAGGACCCTGTTGTTATGTTTTGTAGAGAAGATCTGCTTGTGATTTTTTCCCCCAATTCTGTTTGTCTTAATTTGTTTTAATTTTTCCTTCATTTTTGAAGGAATGTTTTGCTAGATACAGAATTCTTGACTGATAATTAAAAAAACAAAACAAACCAAAAAAATAAAATAAAAAGAAAAACACTTTGACTGTGGTACCCCATCACTTTCTGGTCTTCAAAACTTCCTATGAGAAATCAGCTATTAGTCTTATTGAAGATTCCTTGTATGTAAATAAATCATTCTTTCTTTGTCTTTGTCTTTCTACTGTTCCACTATGATATGTGTAATTGTGGAAGTATTTGAATTTAGTTGAACTTTGATGAACCTTTGATTTCAAAATATATATAACATTTTTAGCCATTATTTTTCAGAAAATCTTTCTCTGTTTTTCTCATTTCTGGAACACCCATTATGTGTATATTGTACACTTGATGGTGTCTCACACAACTCTGAGGGTTTATTCATTTTTCTTTTATTTTTCCAAGCAATTCCTCAGACTGAATAGTCTCAATTGACTTCAATTTTCCTGATTTTCCCTCTGCAAGTTGAAATTTACCATTGTGATTTTTCTCATTAATTTTTCATTTCAGTTATTTTCCTTTTTCAATTCCACATTTTCCATTTGGTTATTTTAAGTAATTTATAACTTTTTATATCTATTTTTATTTGGTAGAACATTGTTCTTATCTTCTCTTTTAATTGTTTGGATGTGATTTCCTACACTTATTTGAAGTTATTTATGACAGCTGACTTCAATGCTGTGCTTAGTAATTTCAACATATCAGTCTCATTAGGGATCCTTTTTTATTGACATTTGCCCCAGTTTATGGATTCTTCTTTTCCTCTGTATGTCTCACATTTTGTTGCTGTTGTTGAAAACTGGACATAAAAATAAGCAGAAAATAAATGTGGGAACTCTGGAAGTCAGAATGAACTACCAATAGGACTTATTTGTATTGTTATTGTTATTTGCTTGTTTCATAATTTTCCTGGTATCATTCTATAATTTCTGTATTTTTTGTCATGTACCATTTCTGAAGTCTCTGCTTAGTTATGTTATTCATCAGCTAATTATTAAATGCCTTTGACCAATATATATCCCACCCTTTGCTAAGGGGCTTTGTGTGTTTGTGGTATGGCATTCCTTCAAGGCTTCAGCAGTGTGTAACTCTATTCCAAACTCTACACCGTAATGGCCATGAGCATTAAGATCATTCACAGATGAGAGTGTGGGGCCTTTTTGAGTCTTTGCTGGGCATGAGCATGGTGTACACATGCATATAGCCCTCTACTCCCAAGAAATATTTTAGAGTTTTCTAAAGTCCCCTATGGACATTTCATTTTCTAAACTGTTATTTTAAGTATTTATTCAGCATTTTTCTGTCAGTAAGAGTATCACAATCTAGGGCAGTTGCAATGTTAAATAATTTCAGGCTAAGTATTTTAAGCAAATGATTTAGGAATAGGATTTCTAAATGAAGAAGCTGAGTCAGGTCAAATAAAGACAATTAATGAAATTTATTTTTCCCAGTAATCACAGACAGATCAAATAGTTATCTAGGAATGAGGCTTTGGGGGGATTTATAAAAACCATTATGCATTTCCAGTGGTGTTAGATTTCTGCTTTTCACATTTGCCATGAGTGTAAGACACAGATCTGAAGAAAGTGGGGTGGTAGTGAGGCAAGGTAAAATGATACAAAGCTCTCTTGTTCTTACTGGGAGTCAGCTACTTTTTTTGAAGAAAAACTCCTCAGATTGTTTAAAGACTTTGATTAACTAGCTCTGAAAATGTTGATTTTGACATTTTTTTCCAGTGTTCTAACTGCTTTTATGGAAGAGTGGCTTTACAGAGGCCCTTACTCTACTATTATGGAAATGCCTTTGTACTTTCCCATTTTTAAACATAGTCTTTAAAATAACGTGTTCTATTAAACACAGCATGTAGTATAACTAAAAATTAAACATATTTTCATTCTTCTAAATACGTTTTTTTTTCTTTGTTAGAAAAAAAATGTATTTTAATACCTAATTTATGTCAGGAAGAAAAAAAATCAGTATGTTTAGAATATATATTTGCTCTATTATTTAAGACTATCAGTTGTAATATAGAAAATAAGAGACAATGGATAAAGTAGCTTATAAGATATATTAAAAATAGGTAAAATAAATAGCTCATATATGTGCTGAACATAGGAAAAAATAAAAGAACTAAGTGCACATCAAGTACCATAAAACAGATGAGGTCCTAAGCATTCATAAAAACCTAAGTTAGCCATTTATTTACAATGCTCAGTCATGGTCCATGTACCGTCTGCTCTAAACATTCAGATAAAAGCAATAGCAACTTAGCAGATAATCTATGAGTTATTATGGTTATTGACAAGGATTATTTCTCCTGCTTAAATCATCTACTTTCTTATTATTTCTATTTATTCATGGATTCCACTTATACAAGGCTTCTATTGTCTTCTCATTATATTTTCTTTGTGACTTTTAGCTTTTTTCTCCACTAAAAAAAAAAAAGTAAATGGCTAACCCATATCTTGTTTTTGTATTAAAGAGAAGAAAGTTGATTCTGTTAAATCACTATAATCATTATTTGGGTAGACATTTAGCACAGGACTTCTCAAAGATTGAGATCTGGAAAGAATTAAGAATCAACTGCCTTAGACTGAAATTGGTACTGGAAGCTTGGGATGGGAGAGGTATACTGGTGGATAGTGAGACATCTCGATTGTGATCAGTGAACAGGATCAAAAGTCTATGAATCAGGGCACCTGGATGGTTCAGTCAGTTAAGTGTCTGCCTTCATCTAAGGTCATGATACAAGGGATCTGGGATCAAACCCTGACCAGTTAGGGGTTTTATTTCTTCTTTGCCTCTATCTCCCTTGTCAGAATGTTATCAATGGGCAAGTTCATCTGATAGTATATTCTAAGAAAAGTTTGGTCCATATAGGTAAATATCTCTTCTCAGAGAACTTCCTAGCATATATTGTTTTGGGTAAACATGTGCCAAGTGAACTTGCATGAGCTTTGGAAAGCAGAAGTGAAGCAGTAATTATATTAGATATGCACAGTCACCAGATCCTGTTGCATCCCGTTAACTTTCTGATGAAATGCTAGCTCACTCTGGTGGTTTGCCAGAGCATCTGAGTCAATAGCTCCTCCAGGATCCCCAGTCTTCTTTATTTTCTCCAACTCCTGGACCATGTGCATATTTAGTTCGTGATAAAAGGTGTCCAGCTTCTGCAGGTAACCTGTATTACCAATGCTAGTAGCTTAGAAGCAGAGGGAAACCAATACCAATACAACTTCCAGCTTTTTCTTTATAGGTTTCAACTTTTCCTTGGTCTCCCTACTGCATGTCCATGTTTCCTTTATAACTGCCTGGTTTTCTGATTCAGGCCTACCAAGAAAAAAAAAAAAGAAAAAAAAAGGAAAATACCATGCTTAACTAGTTGGCACAATTGTGTAAAGTCAAGTACCTACCAAATTACATATTTTATCCTTTCTTAATTTTTGCTCTTATATTGATAGAATTCTTCATTCCAGTAGATCTCTCTACTTTTTCTGTTGCACTGCATAAGACTAACATAGTTTGGGTTTTAGAATTCTTTTACTTTTTAAAAATAACACTTTGGGGTCCCTGGGTGGCTCAGCAGTTTAGCACCGCCTTCAGCCCAGGGCCTGATCCTGGAGACCTGGAATTGAGTCCCACATCAGGCTCCCTGCATGGAGCCTGCTTCTCCCTCTGCCTGTCTCTGCCTTTGTGTGTGTGTGTCTCTCATTAATAAATAAATAAAATCTTTAAAAAATAAAAATAAAAATAACACCTTATACCAGTATTTAAGATAAAAAGATAAGGCAACAAAAGCACATATAAGAAAGAGTATACGTAATAGCTCTAAAAGAAAATAGTCTAAAGAAATAGTAACCATTAATTACCAAAACAATTTTATTCTGCACTAAGCTAATACATCCTAAGTAACTTGAAATTGACTTTCTATAAATTGCATTTTTTTTCTTGTGTTTGTTTCTACAAGAAAATTGTATTTGCTTCATGTAGCTATGCTTTTTAGGGCATAAACTTGTTTCAGTGGTTGACTACTTTTCATCCTTAAGTGAGGAAATGAAATAAGTAAAAAATATATTTGATGCTAGAGTATTTGATTTGTGTGTAAATAGTATTCACAAGAAGTCAAAATAGCTATTTACCTCTTTTTTTCTAGAGATTATTTCCAAAGAGCATGAATAAAGTCCCAAAAGAAAGGTCAATTAGGTAGAAATGCTTCAACAATATCCAATTTACAACAGACACACTTTTGTAGAAAGCTTCTAGAACAAACAAGAGCAAAATGGACTTTCATGGTAAAATGTATGCTTCCAAGTGCATTTCATAGAGGCAGGTCTCAATAAACTACAGTAGTGGCAAGAAATAAATATTTTGGGGTTACACACAGTATCTGGCAAAATGAAATTAAGTGAAACAGTCTAGTAACAAAAAAGCCTCCTGAATGTAGCACAAAATCTTCTATAGAAAAAAAATATAGATTATATGTGATTTGGAGCTGTGGTCTTCTAACGCGGGACAATAGGGCATATGAAATTCTACGTTATGTGAGTATTCTAACAGTGACATCACTTGAATTAGTTTTCAAATAGAATACAATGAGTTCAATATCTGGTCACAAGCTCTTGGTAGTAGAAAATTTAGCACTCTTTAGAACTTAAAAAAAAAGAAAAATTCCTCAGTCTGATGATGATCTATATTAAGCCCTAATCATATTTGCATACTAATAGGAAGACATTATTAGATATAGGGAAAAACATGGTAGAAGAATATTAATGGATTAATACCATTGGAAGTGTAGGTCCACTTGATTCTGTGAGAAACTTTGCAGTACTTATTCTTTAGACAGCAGGATAACTTAGGAAGCTGCTATTGTGCAGTTGGAATGCATGATGTTCTTAGGAGTCCTGGGATCTCAGATTTCAGAAGCCCATTGTTTCTTTATGCAAAGCAGCATACTTTTAGCAAAAAAAAAAGTCATATTCAGGATGATTTGACCTAGAAGTAGCTCTAGCACTGGCTAGTAAATATATTTCTGGAACTAAGATAATAAGATGACAATTTTGCTCAATTTGTAAAATAAGAAAAAATTGAGAGATGCAATAAATATAGTCACCCTTTCATCCATGTGGGATATGTTCCAAGAATCCCAGTGGATGCCACAAACTACAGATAAACCCTAAACATACTATATTTTCCTGATACATGCACATCTATCATAAAGTTTAATTAAAAATTATGCAGAAGAAATTAACAATAACTAATAATAAAGTAGAACAATTATAACAACATGCTGTAATAAAAATTTAGGTAGTCTCTTTAGGTATCTTATTCACTTGTCTCCATCTTGTGATGATATGAGGTGATAAAATGCTTATATGATGACATGAAGTAGAATGGATGACATAGGCAACACTTAGCTACTATTGACCTTCTGACTATATGTCAGAAGGAGGATCATCTGCTTCCATACCATGGTTGACTATGGGTAACAGAAACCATGCAAAGTGACACCACAGGTAAAGGGGGAGTACTATGAGAAATTTTTGGTTTCTTGAATTGATCTAAACCACTTCAATGATACAAATCCAATGAGTGGAGGCTAAATACTATTGAATAAAGTCCAAAACACACTAAAGTAAATGTAATATGTAATCCTTTAACTCTTTTAGAAAGATATTTGTGGGACACCTGGGTGGCTCAGCAGTTAAGCGTCTGCCTTTGGCTCAAGGTTTGATCCTGGAGTCCCAGGATAAAGTCCCACATCAGGCTCCCTGCGTGGATCCTGCTTCTCCTTCTACCTGTGTCTCTGCCCTCCTCTCTCTCTCTCTCTCTCTCATGAAAAAAATAAACGGAATCTTTAAAGAAAAAAAAAAGAATGATATTTGTAGCTATTGGATGGGTTATGATATATAAGGGAAAGGGGAACATCCAGCTATTGCAAAGACTTTTAGATACAGGTATGAGCTAACACCAATGCCAGGAACATGAACTGCTATGATGATTTTCTGGTTTTAGTTGGAGTTTATGGAAGCCAGGAGATAGATGGAATGTTGACCCAACTTTATCTTGCAGAAGTCATTCCACCTTTAGGTGATTTGGTAAGTAAAGTGTATTTGTATAGTGCCTGTTTTTAAAACATCTCTTTATCTTTGATTTGGATCAGTTCTACTAGGAAATAATTTGGTGTGATTTTTCTCTGCATTTAATTTGGTTCAGGTTCATAGTAATTCTTTTTTTCCCCCTTAACTATGTTCTGCTTTTTCCAGAACTATATATATCTGTACTTAAATTATTATATATTTATATTTGTTAAATATATTTATATTGTGGTTTCACTTTGTCTTTCCCTATGACTAGTGGTGTTGATCATCTTTTCATGTGCTTATTGGCCATTTGTATATATTTTTGAAGAAATTTACTCAAGTTCTTTTCCTGTTATTGAATCAGGTTGTTTGCTTTTTCTGTTTGTTGTTGTTAGTGTATTGTAGGAGTAAGTATATATTCAAATTGTAAATTCCTATATGACATAACTTATAAATATTCCTCCCATATTTTTCCTCTTTGTTGATTCTCTACCTTATGTACTAAAATTTTATTTATAAAGTTCAGTTTATTTTTATTGCCTCTATTTTCAGTATTATATATAAAAAATAAACACCAGATCAAAAGTCATTTCTCCCATATGAAGAAAAAACAAAGGAAAACTCCTAAGAATTTAATACTTTTAGCTCTTATGCTTACGTTTTTTTAATCAATTTTGAGTTAACTTTTGTATATGGCATAAGTTAAAAATCCAACTTCAGTCTTTTGCATGTGGATATCCAGTTTTTCCAGCACCATTTGTTGAAAAGAGTATCCTTTCCCTTTTGAATATCCTTGGTACTCTTGTTGAAATCTATTTTCCATTAATCTGAGGATCTATATCTAGGCTTTTTATTCTATATATTGGCATATATATCTATACTTGTAATAGTATCATACTACTTTAGTCATTAGTAAGCTTTATGTTAAGCTTCAAAATCATGAAATATGAGTCCTCTAATTTTGTTCTGTTTTTATTTTTCCCAAGGGTATTTTGGCTATCCAGGATCTTTTGCATTTCCACACAAATTTTACAATAGATATTTCAATTTCTACAAAAAAATTCATTGATATTCGATGAGATTTCATGAATCTAGTACTAATGTTTTAGTATTAATAGTATTATTGTTTTAGTTTTGATAGTATTTAGTATCAATAATATTGTTGCTTTAATGATATTAAGTCTTATCTACAAGCACTTCAATACAAAAGTTTAGAAAATACAAAACAAAGTAGTAAAAGTGGAAATGAAAGACTCAAAAAAACAACATACAGAAAACAACTGCAAATCAGCAGAAATAAGTATTTCCTTATTAGTAATCATTGTTATGTAAATTAATTAAAATCTGTAAACAAAAGACAATGACTGTCAGAATGGATTAAAATTGATCCAACAACATACTGTTTTTGAGAGACTCAGATTAGATCCAAACACATGCATAGTGTGGAACTAACAGAATGGAAAAGGATACTCTATGCAAATAGTAAGCAAAGGCAACTGTAGTGGTTTTATTAATATCAGACAAAATAAACTTTAAGTTAAAATCTGTTATAAACTGATAAAAGTCTTATTTTTTCAAGAAGATTACCAATTATAAATATATATACAAACAAAAGAGTCATAATGGATGAAGCAAACTTTGACTAAATTAAAGGGAAAAGTAAATATATTTTCTAATAATTAGAAACTTCAGTATCCCACCTTCAATAATAGGTAGGGAAAAAAACAGATTAAAGATCAATAAGATTAACACTATAAATCTACTGAACTTTATATACATACTATGATATTCTAAATATATATTATATATAAAATATATATAACTCTATATAGAAAATATATATTTAGGAGGAATAGCAATATATATACATATATACACATATATGTATATATGTATATATATATTTAGAATAACCTGCACAATAACAGCTGAATATGCATTCTTTTCAAATGCACATAGAACTTCCTACAGAATACATAGGCTACAAAATAAGTCTCACCAAGTATAGTTATACACAAAAGAAGTCTTAACACATCATACCAAATTTCTTCTCCAACAGCAATGAAATAAAACTAGAAATCAGTATTAAAATGAAAGTACACAAGTATATGGAAATTAAAGAATATGCTTTTAGGAATCAAAGAAGAAATCATAGAGATATTAGGAAATACTTAGTTCAACACAAAGAACTCAAAATGTAAAACTCCTAGAGAATAATAGGTGGAAATCTAGATAATTTCGGGTATGGCGAAAACATGATCTATGAAATGAAAAAACAATAAGTTGTACTTTCCTGAACTATAAGCTTCTGCTCTATGAAAGACACAAAGAGGATGAAAATACCAGCCTCAGACTGGGGGAAAACATTTGCAAAATATATATCTGATAAATGACTAGTATCTATACATGTAAATACTCTTAAAACTCTACAATAAGAAAACAGAGAACCCAATTAAAAAATGGGCAAAATAACTGAACAGACACCACCCCAAAGAGGACATAAGATGTCAATAAACATATGAAAAGATACTCAATATGAGACACTAAGGAATTACAAATTAAAGCAACAATGAGGTATCACTACACAACTATTAGATTGTCTAAAATCTAAATGCCCAACAATACCAACTGTGGAAAAAGATGCAGACTATTATTCAGAGTTCATTCATGCTGGTGGGAATGAAAATGATAATCACTTTGAAAGACAGTTTACTGGTTTCCTACAAAACTAAATATGTTCGGGACACCTAGGATGCTCAGCCTTCCTGAGTGTCTGCCTTCACCTCAGGGCTTCATCCTGGAGTTCTGGGATTGAGTCCCACATCAGGCTCCCTGCATGGAGCCTGCTTCTCCCTTCCCTTCTGCCTCTCTCTCTCTTCCTGAATAAATAAATAAAATCTTAAAAAAAACTAAACTAAACTAAACTAAATATAGTCTTATACATATGACCTTGCAATTAATCGTCTAGGTATTTAGGTAAGTGAATTGAATTATTCAGTATAATACTGTAAGGGTGGATACATGATATTATAAATTTGCCAATGAAAACAGAACAGTACTATACAAAAAAAGAAACCTTCATATAAACTGTCAATTTTAATTAATAATGATGCATCAGTATTGTTCATTAATTGTAAAAAAGATGTTAATAGGTGAAACTCTGTGTATGTGCACATGTATGTGTAGAGTACATGATAATCTCTCTATTTCTTGGTTTATTTTTATGTAAATCTAATATTTTCTAAGATATCAAGTCTGTGAACTCTTTAAAACCCAAAAACAAAATAGAAGTTATGATCTGTAAACCAACTTATCTATAACCTCTTTTTTTAAAAAAATGTTTTATTTATTTGAGAGAGAGAGTACAAGCAAGGGGTGAAGCACAGGGAGAAGCAGGCTTTTGGCTCAGCCAGGATACTGATTCAAGACTCAATCCCAGGACCCTGGTTTCATGACCTGAGCTGAAGGCAGTCACTTAACCAACTGAGCCACCAGATACCTCATCTATAAACTCTTGAGAAAATGATTTTTCTCTGAAAATAGTGCCAAGATAACAAAGTTCTAAAGGAACAATGCATTCTCATTTATTCTCCTTCTTTCCCTTTATCCTACTCTCCCCATTTATATGCACCTTGATTTTTTTTCAGTATTACTATTTCCCAAAATACCTCTTTGTAGCCTGTAACCATCTTCTTTCTAAATCCTGCAAATGAAGAAAGAAATGTAGTGTATTCATGTTGGATGTCATAATGTTACATATATAATATTATAATAAAAATAATCATAAATATATATTAATAAAGTTTTTGTTCTGTTTATTCACCTGTCATTTCCTTCTAGCTCTTCCACTGATGTAGATATAATGTGACAAGATTAGAAGGCGAATTAATACTTAATTACTTACATAATTTATTTCAATCTTCATGTATTTAGTCAGTATGAATAAGAGGGAATAGCATGCCTGATGTATATGAATAGTCCAGTTGTACTAATAAATCCTAAAAATTTCAATTCTGATTCAGATAATGAAATATAGTTTAAAGTATATTTTTAACATTTTTCTTCATGACAAAGAATATTTTAAACAAAAGAATCATCTAAGAAAATATCAAGGGCAATAAGAAAATTAGGACATGTAAGAATCAGCACATCAGAAAAGAGAAAATGTACTACAAACTGAAAAAATAAAAATAATCTGAGCTGAAGCGGAGTGAAAGAATATGAGTGAAATGAAATATAGTTGGAGATATAAATAGAGATCAATTAATACAGAGCATAATAAAACATGTGTTAAAGGCTGACTTTTGTACCCTTAAAATCTATTTGTGGAAGACCCAAGCCCTGAAACATTAGAATTAACTGTATTTGGAGAAAAGGACTTTTAAAAGGTCAGTAAATAAAAATGAGGCCATTGTGTCAGGTTCTAATTCAATATGACTGGTGTCCTTATAAGATAAGAAGGAAACACGCCAGGGGCACTCATGCATAGAGGGACAACTGTGTCAGGAGGTGACAAGGGGACCACCATCTGCAAGTCCAAGAAAGAGGCCTCAGAGGAAACCAAGGCAGTTGACATCTTCATTGTGCACTTCTAGCCTCCAGGACTGGGAGCAAATAGATTTCTGCTGTTTAAGTCACTGAGTCTGGGGTATTTTGATATGGCATCCCTTGTAAACAAATACAACATGCTAGGAGTTACTGTGAATACTTGTTTGCTTTGAAATGAACTGGAAAAGTTTGTGTGTAGGAGTATGAGGGAATAGAACTCACTTAAAAGATTCTTTGGTGCCTGTCCGTGTGAAGACTATGTCAGAGAACAACATTATAGAAATGTAGAAACCAATTAAGAAGCTAATGAAATTAGTTAAGTTGAGCAACGAGAAAGACTGAATGTAGCTTTTATCAGGAACATGGAGTCAAAATACATACAACAGATCCTCAGAAGTATCTACATATCACTGAGAAAGCTGAACAAGCACAAGTGGATAAAAAGCTTCAGGCAAGCTTAAAAATACACCAGTTCTAAATGTATTTTTTTACGTCCAAAATTGTCCTAGTAAACATCAACAGTCAGTTAAATTCATATCCCCTTTTGAATAGTAGGGGAGATAATGTGGATGTTTGATGCTGTTTTTATCATTTCTTCTATTGTGTTGTGGTTTTGTGTTGGGTTTGTGAAGGGCACTATTTTTATCTTTATGCAAAATTCAGAATTACTATCTCTGTAGGAAAAATCAGAGATTCTCTCAAAGTTAGAAATATTTTTTCATTCTTCAGACCAAATGTCTTAATCAGCCACCTATACTTCTAGTCTAAGTATTTGGTTATCGGGCTGGAGGAAATTACTGATCAATACTAATAATTCACTAATTGATGACATATATTCCTATTTATGAAAGGTTTATGTAATTATTTTTGACAAAGGAAGTGTCAGCCATGGTAGTCGTACCTAAATTCAAAATCCACAAATGAGAGTAGAACAGGGTTGGATAAAGAGATAAATAATTAGGAGTTAGAATCGTGGTAGATAATTAGAGCATATCAAAAATACAAAACTATAAGGTTTAGAATCAACATATACATATTTATATATATATACACACATAAATTTAAAAATCAAGAATTTCCTCTTCTCTACACCAATTTTTTGTTTTATTATTTTATAATGCTGAATGTTAATAAATGCAAGAAATGAAATGTTTCAAAGAATAATGGATTATTTTGAAATGTGCAGAATAACCAAGGCATGTCATTATTTTAGACTAGATATATATATGTATGGCAATAAAGATGTTCAGAGAAACGTGCTAACAAATATGGAATGTAAAATATATCTGAGAGCATTAATAATAAGTAGAGAATCACTAAATATAAGAATGGTGATAGGTAAATTAAAATAAAGGTCAATTTTACTAAAAATAACACTAGTTTATCTTTTTGATCCTCATGCCATCTCTACTTCCATTAGATTTGCTCACAGTTTAGACGTCTGGGTGGCTCAGCAGTTGAGCATCTGCCTTCAGCTCAGGGAGTGATCCTGAAGCCCGGGGATCGAGGCCCACATTGGGCTACCTTCGAGGAGCCTGCTTCTCCCTCTGCCTATGTCTCTGCCTCTCTCTGTCTCTCATGAATAAATAAATAAAATATTTTTAAAAATATTTGCTCACAGTAGACATGGTGGGATTTGGGTATAGGATAGAAGATGAGTAGAGGGTATAGGACACATTGCTTAGGAGGATCAATTGTAATATGATGTGGATGTCTTCTGTAGTATGGATATGAAATTTCACTCTCATTCCTGAAGGTACTTTTTGTGTCTCAACAGTTCTTGATTGTAAATATCTGATGTCATCTTCCTCAACACTGAAAATTGACTCCTCAGTTCATTGCTTGTGAAGACCACATCAAATTTGGCTTCTTCAGATGCAATTCAAAAGACTCTTTCTGTTAGTGTCATTTGTTATGTTAAAAATCCTTAGCAAGGATGCCCAGACACCCTCTAAAACACGCATTCTGCTCTACAGGAAATATCCAATATTTTTACTCTCCATAAGTAGAAGGAAGGAAGGTCTCTTCCTCAGACCAACTATCTGGTATTGAATTTTCCTAAATGAGTGCCAGGCACTGATCCCCCTTACAGTCTCCAGAAAACATATGATACATATTTTTAAACTATACTTTCAACTTTTTTTTCACTTGATATCGGGAGGGGGCAAAGGAAAATACCAAACACTTATTCTCAATATATCATCTACACAAAAGTGTGCATCTGATACAAATTAATAAATACAGGTAAAATGTTGTGATGGCAAGGGATGTTGTTTCTTGACATTTTAGCCAAACTCATAGCATTTCCAGAGTACTTCTTTTAAAAATGTACACAGTTCATAATGCTTATTACTGTCACTATCAATTTTGAGGCATCAAAATACCCATTTTAATCATATATCAATAATTCCCTGACCTCAAAGACAAAGGTGCTCATCACAAAAGAAGAAGATACAAGGAGATCGAAGGGTTTATTTATATGAACAATATGATGACACTTGGGCTATAAATATTGTTATTTATGACTCTTGTTGATAATTCATGAGAAGAAGAAGAGGAAGGAAGGCCATCAGCATCAGTTTGCTGTCTCTTAACCCCCAAAACAAAGCCAAGGCAGTAGAAGATAGATCTGGGGAAAGGAAAGAAACTGAGTTTCAACCATATTGTTGGAGGTCTAAGTTTAGCCATGCCTGAATGACACCACCTCTGGAATTGGTAACATATATAAGCTAATAAACTTCCTTTTTATTTAAGCCAGTATAGGACTTGTAGACACATGAAATAAAAAAACTCTTGTGATCCAGATAATACAGTAAAATTAGGAGCAGACTTAGCAGATCTTTCTTAGTGAAAAGAGAACACCTTACACAAATATATGAAAAATAAATGGATGTAATTGGCCTCCTTACAGCCTATCACAACCAAAAGCAGTATTGTTATTGACATAATATTGCTCTATATATACAATGGGTAATGTTATATTTATGCCCTAAATATCTAGTGATATAGTTCTAAAGAGTACTAATTACTCTTAAAGCTAATTACTCGTAAAGCCATCTCAAATAAAAAATCTTAAAAGTAAATAAAACTGTCTGATGGCAATCATCTGCTCTAGGTTTTGTTTGGGCTTGAGAACTGGCAAAATTGGCATAAGAAGATAAATAACTTATATTTAAATGACCACTTGGAATATTTTAATATTTTTGCATTTTAATAGAAAAAAATAGAAAAATCACTTTTCAATGGAAATTTTGAAAAGTAAATATTCTCAGATGGTAACAAATGAAAATGTATTGAAATTAACATACACACAAGAGGGAGTAAAGAGAATAGTGGTTCCTCTTGACTGACAATTCTAATAGTTGAAAAAAGTGAGAAAGTCACAAAAACTTTCCCCCCAAACGCTGTAAATTAGAAAGTGTCTGGGTATTAAGATTAGGCAACAATATTTATATTTATTTAATGGCAGAATTTGGTAGTTTAACAATTGAATTATACTTGTCAATTAAATGGGGACCATAAATGTAAGGTAATTTTAGATATTTGATATTTAAAATTACTTACCTTCATTTCATCAAAATTGGTATTTTCTTTAGAACTTAATAAATAAGGGAAAAAGGACATCAAGATTCATCATACTTTTAAGCAAATCTTTGACTCACAAATATTATGCATTATTCTTTTAGAAATTTCTACTGCCTACACATTTACCTACCAAATACCATTAGGTATAGACATTGTACCTCCACAGTAACTGAGCAATCATTTTGTGTCAATCCTCGTAAATTTACAAGGAGTTGTATTAGAAAATAACTATGCAAAAGAGAGTTGTATGTTGTTTTTTGTTGTTGTTTTGCAAATGTTGGGATATTAGAAGGATAATTTTATTGCCCTACATATGTAGGCTTTGAGAAAAATCATTCTATCAGAAAATAAAAGATTTTCTTTAGTTTTATAAATGAGAATCTACTTTTTCTCAGTAAATTCAAGTGAAGTTTTTTGAAAATGATCAAAATAGTATGGGGGGAGAGAGACAGACAGAGAGAGAGAGAGAGACAGAGAAGCCAGATGGGGTCAAACATACACATTTCTTACACCAAATCTTTCTTTTCTTTCATCCTGCATCTATTGGTATTTCTAAACACCTGGTCTGAACATATCATTGGTGTATATTCAAAGTATGAATTATTTGTAATATTTTTATTCCATAAGTTTTCAGAGTATTGGTCAAACAAATCACACATGGATGAATCAATTAAGAAACAATGAAAATCAGTATATGAGTAAGTTCCAAACTGAAGTCTTCTTTTGAAGGTAATTGTATAATTTATCATTATTTTCACACTGGGACTTAGTAATGCCTATTATAATTGAGTCCATAGACTTAGTGAAGGTTTTTTATATGAGGTCTTTAATGTGAAATATTGTATAACTGAAAATTGGGCTGCTTAATGTCATTTTAATTACAAATAGATACAAATTGCCACTGTATGAGAAAATGTAGAAAAAAATCTAATAAAAATGTCTTGTTTGCTCCATTGCCTGGCATTAAAAGGAAATACCTATATAAAGTACACAGCATGAGCATTAGACATTCTATTCTATCATTTATGTCATTAAGAGTACTTTCTATTTTCTTAAGTAAATTACTTTTTTCCCCTTATGACCACCACTTTAATACTAATACTATTCTGTTATTTCCCACAGAAAATTGAATTCATTTGTCATGTATATGTCATTTTAATTTAGAATTTATCATAGTATTTAAAGGTCTATGTTTTCAACAATAAATGTGTTGAGGGTACTACCGTGTTATAAAGCCACCCTAACTGTACCTACTTGTGAAGAACTTCTCTGCAAAGTGATTATCCCAAGAAAATCAGCTTATTATGAAAGTAAAAAACAGTGACAAAGCTGTTATTTTTAATGTTTAAGTAAAATTTCATTATTTTGTGTGTGTGTGTGTGTGTGTGTGTGTGTGTGATGCATTTCCCAGGCATCAGTTAGTCTTGGTTTCCTTCTGAAGTATTTATCACACTTAATAGCTTTCCACACTATTTAGGCCTTCCGTGTTTGGCTTTCTGCCTACTTCTTTGTTTCAGCCAAAATTGTTTTGTTTCTTTCTGCCCTGAAGCCTCCTTAGATATACAGGTCCCACTTATTCTAGTCAATTTCTACTCATTGCATCTCTCAGCCTAAGTAAACTTCCTCAAGAAAGCTCGGCCTGGCGGCCTTCCTATACCACCACTCCCCTGTGCCATAGTTACCACAAAAGCAGTAGCATGATGGCTCTGCTCATGTTTATGTCTGTGTCCTACAATGCTCCAGGTGCTCACATCTGAGCTGACTTACCTGAGAGTACAGTCCTGGTTGGATGCAGCTCAAGCTGCAAGCAGTTTCTAATCTCCCGAGAGTCACACCCATGCTTCTGATTGGATTACCTCCACTACACATATCTCTAAAATTTCCCCAATCTTTACATGTGTTGTCAGTATTCATCCTAATAATGAAGTCAAAGTTCTGGGAGTTATGCTTGGTCCCTCATGTTTTTTCACTCTTCCTTCCTGTGCAGTTAGTTTTTCAGCAAATAGTATCATTTTTATTTTATTTTATTTTATTTTTTTTACAAAATGTATCTCAAATCTGCCTCCTAATCCAAAGCATTATCATCTCTTATAATTTCAAGAGCCTTCTAAATGTCTCTGAACTTAAGTTTCTATAAATTATTCTCCTTATAAGCTATGGTTATTTTCTTTTATTATTTTTAAAATAGTGTTTGATTAGGTAGTTACAACCAGTAGGATTAAAATTCAAATGTTTCAAAATTAAATTAGGCCAAAAATGTCCCAGCACTCTCCTGTCTCCTCATCAAGTCAGGAGACTACCAAGAGCAACAAATGTCTGCAGTTTTCTTTGTATCAGAGATATTTTGAACATATGTGAGCAAAAATATATATATATTTCCATAATATACATAATGATTAGCTCTGTTTTTTTTTATTTAATACTACATAGTAGAGAAAATTTCATAATCTTTTTAATATACTCTATTTCAGCAGAATATTCCATTAAGTGGATATAAAATAATTTATTACATGAGGTCCTGATTAATGAAAATTTAGATTTTTCCAATCTATGATATTATAAACCATGCTTCAATCTTGTATGTATCAATTCCACAGAGTGATAATATTTAGAGAAGAGACCCTACAATTCTGATGAAGAATTAGAGGACATATATTTTTTTTTTATTTTAATAGATATTGCCAAATCCAGAAGGCTGTGGTAATTTACAGTTTCACTAGCAATGTATGTGTGGTTGCATCTTTGACTTCTAAGTACTGGAAGAAGAGTATAAATGCTCGTAAGTAAAGGATGGTTGTCAATAGACATGTTCATGCTGTCTTTTGTCCTTATTTAATGTTATAGTACTCTTTTCTATGCCAGCAGCTTCTCAACTAACCGGGGATGATATCTTTCCCAGAGAGCAGGAAATCGATGAGTTACCCCATAAATTATGATATCTCTTCGCTCAAAAATATAACTTGCAAGTCTAGTCATTTCTCACTAGTTTTGACCAAGAAGTCCTGAAAATATGAAGCAGAGTGTTGGAAGTAGCACTTAAGAGGTTTTGATGCGGAATGAGATAGAACAGATGCAAGATGAAGTAATAATCGAGGAGAAGATAGTAATAAGCAGAAGGAGTCGATAGAAAAATAAAACTGAGCAGAGACACAGAGAGGAATTGTGCTATGACATAGGCCATGTATGTTGGATCATGGAACAGTCTCAGATCAGAACATCTTTGGAACTCCAGACCAGGTTTGTTTGTTTTAAATACCTTGTTTTAGAATTACGATGAAGCATTTCATAATATATCTGGTCACTGTCTTATTTCACTGACAAAAGCATAACAAAACAAAAACAAAACTGGGGCACCTGGGTGGCTCAGTGGTTGAGCATCTGCCTTCAGCTCAGAGCATGATCACGGGGTCCTGGGATCGAGTCACACATCAGGCTCCCCAGAGGGAGCCTGTTTCTTCCTCTGCTTGTCTCTGCCTCCCTCTGTGTGCCTCTCATGAATAAATATATAAAATCATTTATAGAAAATCTAGACTGTAGTGGTTTTCCAAGATAGCACAGCTATCCTATTTACAGTCAGGTATACATCAACATGATTTTTTATTATTATTATTATTATTATTATTATTATTATTATTATCATTATCATCATCATCATTTAATAAGTTGCCATGTTGTGACTATATTTGCTTTTTTAATTTATTCCTGTCTTTTTTATTGTTTTCTTATAAATTGGTGTGATGCTTTAATTCTGGTGTCAATTTTTGGGCAGCTTTTTCCGAAGATATATAATTGTGAACTTTCAACTTTATTCCCTATGCAACTCTGCCCAGCAACCTTTACTCTTGCTGAATTTTTAGTTTGGAATTACCTTAGTTTTATTAATAATGGGGTTTGAGTTTTTATTAGTTCTTCCCCTTTGTTTTCAAACATCTCTGAGAAGAAAAGCAGGCTATATATTCCTTCATCACTATTTTCAAACCACAGGTGGAGTCTTCTTTTTCAAATATAAAGCATGTCACTCCTCAGCTTGGGGGCCTCCAAGAGCTTCCCCACACACTTTGAACAAAGTACAAACTAAAAATTCTAACTCACTTAGAATTAGGAAATTCCTGGTGACATTTTCAGCCTCACCTTATAAATTGGAGCCCAGCAACCTCAAAGGTCTTTGTATTCAAATAACACCACTTTATTCTCACCTTAGGTCCTGTGATTTCTTTCTTTCTATTCCTAAAGCACATATCTCACATACAGATCATTCAAATGCTGCTTTTCTGTGAGATTTCTTGATAATGCCTTTCTCTGTCTCAGAATGCCCACTCTCTATATCATTATGTCCAGCCATTTCTTTCCTAGCACTTTTCAATTTAATGTATTTGCTTGTTTCTAGACTTTCTGGTTAAAAAACATTAGAATATAATCTCTATTTAGATGAAAATTAAAAACATCAATCATATTACCTTGAAATAATGTTTATTGTTGGAAATCAAGGCAGATTTATCTCTTCATTATCTTTTGGTGAACCCAACTTCAAGCATAGATAAAAGCATGTAGTGGAACAAATGACAGGTTGTGTGTGTGTGTGTGTGTGTGTAAAATTTTTACCGTAGGGCTTATTAACATGAATCAATATCAACTGTATCCTTGGAAATGAGGTAGGGAATCTAATAAATGCAAGATAGCAGCAGCAGGATAATGGGTATGGGGAGAAAAAGGAAAAAAAAAAATATTTTTATGACTACGTTATTGGATACTGTTAAAGGTTGAACTGTGTCCTCTCAAAATGATATGCTGAATTTCTAACCTCCAGTACCTTAGAATCTGATAATATTTGGAAATACATTCTTTGCAGATGCAGTCAAATTAAGATGAGGTCATTAGATGAGCCTGAATCCAATATGACTGGTGTCCTTTTATAAATTAGAAATTTGGACACAGAGTCCAACAGGCACAGAGGGAAGGATGTGTGAAGAGACTTTGAGATAATGTCCTGCAAAGATTGGAGTTATCCTGTCGCAAACCAAAGGAAGTCTGAGACTACCAGAAACTAAGCAGGGTAAGAAAGAATTCCTCTATAGGTTTCTGAGAGAGAGAGGCTCTGACTTTATAGCCAAGCTGTAAGACATTAAATTCCTAAGCCACCTACTTTGTAGTGCTTTGTTATGATAGTCCTAGGAAATGAATATGAATGCCAAGAAAATTTAGCTAAAAACTAATTCACATAATTCCAAATACACATCACCAGATCATACCAAATATTAAATAACTACTTTGAACTCCGCCTCTTCAAAACAAAAATCACCAGTAATAAGAAACAAAGATGTTCTAAAAACAGAATTGCTTTTATTAATATGTAGTAAAATATTTTTCAAAATTCTTATTCCATAACACACCTGTGTATATTAATCCCCACCCCTCTACTCCATCTGATACTGAGCATTACCAAAAGACTTAAGAAATGCAGTGTTTTTATATTTCACACTGGTTATGGTATCATCAGGATTATTTATGTCTCCTAATTCAGGACTATGCATCTGGAGCCTTACATTTCATAAAGTAAAACTAAATATTCATATTTGTCATTTTATTCCCAGAACAATATGTTCAGTGATCTAAGTAAAGGGATTTGTTTGGTACAGATTACTAGAATTTAGTGAGGCCATTTCAAAGAACAGCATTTTGATGTTAAGAATAACAACAAGATACCAACAACAAAAAAAGAATTTTAGTAGAATAAAATGAGCACTTAGAGCCTGTCAATTTGATAGTCATCAGAAATAAATGAAGTTAATTTACACTAATTGCCAATCTGGTTGTTAAAAACGTTATATCCTAGGTAAAGCTAATTTGAAAAAGAAGTTTCTAAATACCATTGTTCTTTAAATTTAAACTAAAAAAATAGAGATTCTCTGCTTAAGTATATGACAAAAGAACAGAAAAATAACTCTTTCAACCTCACTTTTCATCAAAACATCCCTAAAAGTAAATCAGAATTTTGAAAGTAATATTAGATACTACTACTATAGGCAGTAATGTTGAATCGTCAAATAAAATCCTCTTTGCAAGTTGCTGATAGCATTGCTGATGCATAGGAAAGTTCAAATTATACATTGTAAGGTATAATGATGCCATTTCACTGCATCTGTATCTCTGGGGTAAATCCCCAGCAGTGCAATTGCTGGATCATAGGGCAGGTCTATTTTTAACTCTGAGGAAACTCTCCACAGTTTTCCAGAGTGGCTGCACCAGTTCAGACTCCCACTAACCGTGCAAGAGGGTTTCCCTTTCTCCACATCCTCTCCAACATTTGTGGTTTCCGTCTTGTTCATTTTCCCCATTCTCACTGGTGTGAGGTGGTATCTCATTGTGGTTTTGATTTGTATTTCCCTGATGGCAAGTGATGTGGAGGATTTTCTCATGTGCTTGTTGGCCATGTCTATGTCTTCTTTGGTGAAATTTCTGTTCATGTCTTTTGACCTCCAAAAATAAATAAAATTAAATTAAATTAACTGTACACAGATCTTAATATAGGAGGTCACTCTATTCAGCATTGGAATAATTATTTTCCATTTCTTACATTTTTTTTCAAAATTTCAAAAAACAAAACAATCTGAAGAGATATTTTATAATAAATTTCTGTTATTACTTTTGCAATTTCCTTATTATTTGGTGACTTTGCCTCAAAAATGTTTATATTTTCTTAAAATATGGTAGCTTCCTCCCAACTATACCCCTAATAGTGACTACTCAAGAATTGGAAATAGTAACCATGATTTATATTAATAAGTATATACCATATAGATGGATAAGAAAATGTTGCTGATATTATTCAATGATTATTAGTAATCAGATGTGAGCTGATAAAGTAATTAATGCTATGATAGAAAAGGTTTTTTGAAAAAATATGAAAAAATTGCAATAAAAAAGCAGTGGAAAAGTTCAGACACAAACAATAAAAAGAGACAAATGATGGATTAAAATGTATCTGTAACTTTTAATTTTTGAAATATTTATTTTATCTTATTCATATATTAATGTACCAGTTTCTAAATAAATTATATACATTTAGAAAAAATGACAGAAACAGGCATGTATATACTATATACCTCATGATAAATAGACCTAATTCTTATTTCTTTGTCAAATAATGCAGCAAAGTTAAGTGTAATTTTGAATTCCTTAAAAGTGTAAATAATTGCAGAAGGGTTATATCAAAATTGAGTGGTATAAATACATTGACAAAGAGCATGTTCCCTAGTTAATGAATAATGATAAGGTAGTAAAGTGTAATGAACATCAACAAAATAATGAAATGCAGTGATTATATGCCAAGTAAAGCAAATGCCATAGCATTCCACCACATTAATAGAAAAAGTGGCTGGTACTCCAGTAGCTGTTCAGACAATTAAATAAAATATTTGTCTAAAATAATGACAAAGTCTGTTGAAAAGACCCTAAAAAATGCCAGTTATAAACTTTGGTATTCATCATTTTCTTAACAAACTGCTTCTAAATACTTAAAATATTTTAATATTTTAAGAAATACACACACACACACACACACACACACACACACACGGGAGAATTTGCAATTCAAATTGAAATTAGCAATTTGCTAGAACTGATATTGTTTATTCAACAATTTATGAATGTCAAGTTTTTTCTAGTTTTTAAAAAACTTACTGCCTCCCTTCTTGTCTTTTCAATATATTGTCTTCAAAATTAATTATCATGGCAATTATACTTCAATATTGTGAAAAAGGCACCAAATACCTACATAATTATTGCCAAATGAGAACAGCAAAAACTTTTTAATGATCATATATATACATATATACATACAGCTTTAAAAAAAAAGATTTCCTTATTTATCCATGAGAGACACAGAAGAGAGAGAGAGGCAGAGACATAGGCAGAGGGAGAAGCAGGCTCCTTACAGGGAGCTGGATGCAGGACTGGATCCCAGATCCAGGTACCACGACCCCAGCCAAAGGCAGGTGCCCAACCCCTGAGCCACCCAGGGCCCCTATACATAGCTTTTAAATGACTTTAAATATCAGTATGTAGCATTCACATCACAAATTGCTAATACCCAGTGGTTTTAGAGGATAACATAAAAAACATTCTTAAATGTTTGAGTTGTCAATTGCTTTCTCAAACTGATGTTGAGAAGCAATGTTGTATTGTGGTTCAAAATTATTCATGGAAAACATTTTGGTAATATTCGTGTGATCTTGGCAAAACTGCATTAATATCTTGGTTTTTAGTTTCCTTAAATTTAAAATGCAGATGATAATATAATTTTTGCTGGATATGCTAAATCAATAAGCCAGTGCTGAAGATATGATCATAAGCCTGATAGACTCTAAATGTGTGAATAAATAGGAGCTATAACTATGGAAAAAGTCACCAATTCACCATAAATTGAACAAATTCATTTATTTTTGAACACATGATATATTCACGGCACTTGATCATATACAGTAAAATGTATACTTTAATCAGACTTACATTCCTAAGAAAGAGTTAGGTGAAAGAGAAGTATCAATATTTATAAAAAGATAGAATGATATCTAAAGAGGGTTTGAGTATGCAAAATCTAGGGGCACCTGGGTCTCAGTCAGTTGAATGTCTGACAAGCTCAAGTCACGATCTCAGGGATCCAGCTCTTTCTCCTGTCCTTCTGATTCCTGGCTCTGCAGGGAATCTGCTTGTCCCTCTGCGCTGCTCCCCACCCCCACCCCCCGCCCCTCCCTGTTGGTGTTCTCTTTCTCTCAAATAAATAAAATCTTTAAAAACACAAACAAAAAGAATACACATAATCTACCATTACACCACTATTTAACACATTACAGATTTAAGAGGGAAATACATATTTTAATTTCAATTTAGGTAGAAAATAAATTCAATAATACTTGACAAGCATTCAGCAAACTAGAAGTAAAAAGTAAACTTCTTTAACTAAAAAATAATTAGCAAAAATCTATAAATATAAAACATCACACAATTTAGTAGAATATTGGAAATGTTTCCTTAGGATTAGAAACAAGACAATTATGGTTGTTATAAAAAAAAAAAAAACTGCCCCCAACACAGGGATGTGGAGTACTATATAGATAAATTTTAAAAATGGAAGAGAAACATTAAAATTAGATTAAAAAAAGAAAAAGACAATGCAGCTAGTCATGAATATAGCATTGTTGATATAGAAAATACAAAAAAAAAATCCCCAGATAAATTACTAGAATTAATGAGAGTCACAAAGCATTTGGATCAAAAAATAAAAAAAAAATCTCTTTATAACAAAAGTCTAAAAAATACTATTTAAATTATAGTTTTTAATAACCAACAGAAGTATGAAGTACATAGGAATAATTGTGACAAAAGACCTGCAACACCCTCATAGAGATGATTATAAAACATTCATGAAATATTTAAGTAGGATATAAAAAATTATTGAATTATTCCATCAATCATTCATTTATATTGGAGTTAATTCATGCATTCAATTATTAATATATCATCTTTTTGGCAGTTTCTTCATCAATAAAATGAAAATTAGAATCAAATGACATTTAGGTGCTCTCTAAACCTTTGTTTAAAAGTTCTTTGTAATTTTGAAGGGACTTATACTCTTATTTAAAAATAGTGTTACGTGCTTTCACAATATCAGGTTGTTGCTTTTACTCAAACAAAAAAACATAAAATCATCTATTATTATTTTAAATGAAACTTCAATAGGGTTAGTTGTTACTGCCATCTCCTCACAAAATAGCCTTTGGTGTATGGGTGGAGAACACATGTAAGATTTATTCTTTTAGCAATTTTCAAGTATAGAATGCAAAATATTTTAAAAAGATTTTATGTATTTATTTGACAGAGAGTACAAGGGAGCACAAGCAAGGGGAGCGGCAGAGGGAGAGGGAGAAGTGGGCTCCCTGCAGGGGAGCAGGGAGCCCGATGCTGGCTCTATCCCAGGACCTTGGAATCATAATCTGAGCCACCCAGGTGCCCCAAAGTAATATAATACAATATTGATAATGATAGTAACCATTGTTGTACATTAGATCCCCAGAACTTATTCACCTTAAAACTGAAAATCTGTATCCTTTGACCAACATCTCATTAAATGTAGGTTGTTGCTTTGTGGTTTTGTGAAGCTTACATAAATTACTTGTGGATATAATAATCTATTTTATGCTAATCACTTAGCTTTGATTGCATACAAAACTCTACCATCCAATTTCCCCAAATTTTAGGTTTCGGATCTCACAATTTACCTCTTTTAATTTGTGTATTCATTAAATTATAACTATAATTATCTTAATACTTTTGTCCTACCTTTTTAAACTAGAATTAAGTGATTAGCACACTATCATATTACAGTGCTAGAGTAATCTGAATTTGACTATATATTTCCCTTTACCAATACGTTGTATGCTTTCATGTAACTAATTAGTATCCTTCATTTCAGCTTGAAAACCTCTTCAGCATTTTTTGGTAAGGCAAGTCTACTGTTGATGAAGTCCCTCAGCTTTTGTCTGGAAATGTCTTCATTTCACCTTCATTTTCTGAAGAACAGCCCTGCTGAATAAAGTATTCTTAAGAGAATTTTTTTTTCTTCTTTCTGCACTTTTAATATATTATCCCACTCTCTCCAGGCTGTAAGGTTTCTGCTGAGAAATCTGCTGATAGCTTTGGGCAGTGGGGTGGGGAGGGGGTTTCTTGTAAGTGATATGCTTCTTTTTCCTGGCTGTTTTTCAGATTCTCTCTTTGTATTTGATTTTTGACAGTTTTATTATAATGTGTTTGGAGAAAATCTTTTTAAGTAGAATTTGTTTGGAGGCCTATGAGCTTCATGAATTTGGATGGGCAAATCTCTCCTGAGATTTGGAGAGTTCTTGGCCATTATTTTTTAAATAAGGTTTCTGTCCCATCTCCTTCTCTTTTCCTTCTGGGACTCCAATAATTTGTAGATTGTTTCTCTTGGTGGTATTACATAGTTCATGTAGGCTTTCTTCCCTATTCTCATTCTCTTTTCTTTGCTATTGTCTAACTAGATAATTTTCAAAGCTATCTTTATTTCATGGATTCTTTTTTCTGCTTGATCAGTCTGATGCTGATGCTGTTTACTGCATTTTTTTTTCACTAATTAAATTCTTCAGCTTCAGAATTTCTTTCTGGTTCCTTTTTTATGATTTCTATCTATTTGTTATACATCCCATTTTGCTCATGTTTTCTTGATTTTGTGGCATTGTCTTTCTGTATTTTCTTGTAGCTCATTGAATTTCCTCAAAACAGCAAGTTTGAATTCTTTGTCAGGAAAAGTGGAAATCTTCATTCCATGATTTTTCTTGTTCCCTGAAGTCTTGTGTTGACGTCTTCCCCTTTGAGGTAGCAGTGTCCTCCTCCAGTCTTTATGGACTGACTTTGGGGAAGAATTATCTTCCATCACCTTTGCTGGGGATTCTGAGGCTTTCTCAGACCTTATATGGCTATACCTGTTCCATTTTTCTTGCTTGCTCCCTCCTGCAAAAGAATTCTTAAGATTGTATGCTTTCTTTCGATCCTGTGACATAATCAGTCTGAAGGTGGACTCTTTATCCTTTGCTTTTCTAAGGATAGAGCTAAGTGATCAAGTGGGCAGTCCCTCCTGGGTCTGCAGATTTGGGCTGGTTTCCTGTGTGTTTTCATTAGCCATCCTGCAAAGTTCCCTCTTATTGCCATTGGAGTGCACACAAGGAGCGAGCCACGGGGTGGCTGAGGGATGTGTCAGTGTGAGAAGCAGAATGCAGGGGTACCTATGGGCCTATCTAGGGGATCCACAGGTGAGACATTCTGAGAGCCTGTGGGCTGGCCTACTGATGAAGTTTGATGCAGTAGAATTTGCATTCTTTTGATAACTTCCAAGCCCTGGCTGCTAACTGCCTCCCAGTCATGGAGCTCACGACTCAGAACTCTGAATGCGGTGAGAGAGAAATGGGCCTCTTTGGCTACTACGTCTCACACAGCTTAGGAAGCTGGACACTCACTCGTGCTTTTACTTTTCTCCATGGGAGAAACTGTGGTGGAGAGGAAAACATGAGTAATAGCAGTTTTCCTGTTATATTCTCCAATGTGTCCAATCTTGGATTTTTTTTTTTTTTTTTTTTTTTTTGCTCCAATAATGTGCTGGATCTTTTCTGATAAAATACTGGACTGACATAAAAGCTTTTTCATCTGTGGGTATTTCTTAAATCAGTGCTTTCTGGGGGGCTCTTACTCCATGGTTGAGGGGGGCTGGAGCCAGTTCATAATCCACTTCATGGTCCACAGCCAGGACCAAGTCTACATGCTTATTATCTGATGCATAAGTGAATGAGACTCCTCCTGGATCCCTTGCAGTTTGGGGCAGGATCCTACAGCTTCCGAAAGGCACCTCTGTCCACGGATTAAGGCTCAATTGTGTTCAATAGTCATCTAGGGATGCCTTATTTTGGTGTCCTGCTACTGTCACTCCCATTTAAAACTTTTTTTGAAAGTTATATTGTTATTTATTGTATTGTATTTTTTTGAAAATGCCTAATTAATATAGAAAGCATATATGAGCATATTAAACATCCAAGCCTTACCCCAGAAAAACAAGCATAGTGATCTGTTTTTGTTTCATAATTTGCATAAAATAATAAAAAATTCAGATAAATTTTACAAGATTATTCAATTTTTCTCTCTTTAATATCCGCTATTTGACTTAGAATACTTTAAATGTTTTATTTCCTTTCTTACCCAATGAAAGATATTAATCCACAAAATTTTATTTTGAAATATTTTCTAAAGTCCATATAACAAATGTATAATGTTATATGATGATATAAAATGACAATATCTGCTTTTCCATTTTTAATCAAGTGCTTAGGAAAAAAATAAGCAGTACTTTAAGTAAACTAAAATGGAATTTGTTTTCTAGCATGTCTCATAAATGCCAAACAATGAAATGATTTAGTTTTAAAAGTTATTATGTCCCAATTGATCTTCCAGACAATGGACTTATTATCTAATTATGAAGATATGCACATTTATCAAAAGTTAGAACCATCTGTCTCAATTCTGTTTAATTTCATTATATATTCATCATTTAGACAGTTAGCTTATGACATAAGCCTCTACCAATGAGTAATTCTATACTGATTATCACTTGAGAACGTGCATAGGCAGACATCAGTCAACTCTTATTAGTCTACTTTGAAATTAAAATCCTGCAAGTAATAGGTTGCTGACTAGCCAGTCATCACTGATATATACATGGAAATCTCTGGCATTCCCCTAAAGAAACCTAAAACTATCAGTGTCTTTTTTTTTTTCAGCAAATCATATAAATTTAGAATTCATAATTTCTTCTTGAATTGAGATTCATTCATGTGCATAATGTATTCAAATATATTTAAGCCCATGTACATATATTCAAAATTCTCATTTTTAGATAGAGAGAGATCAAGAATTAATAATTTTAATTTAAAGTAACTTTGACTAAAATATTTGTAACATTAATAAGATTTATATCTATTGTGAATTTAACAATAATTCTGGTTAGTGCCTTGGGTCAGAAATTGAATACAATTTCCTTTCCTTGCATGTGTAATTTATATAAACAAAAATGAGTAGGAATATGGGAAATTATTCATTTAAAACACTTTTTAAAGTATTTAAAAGGCCCTTTGTGTATCTAGAAAGGAGATGAGAAATATCTGATGCTTTATTTTGGGAATACTTTTTTTAAAAAGATTTTATTTATTTATTCATGAAAGACACACAGGCAGAGACAAAGACAGAGGGAGAAGCAGCCTCCCTGCCAGCAGACTGATGCAGAACTCTATCCCAGCACCCCAAGATCTCAACTGGAGCAAAAGTAGACACTCAACCACTGAGCCCCCAGGTACCCCTAAAAAATCATCAAAAAATATCTTATGTCAGTCATCTCATAAATAGGTATAGAGAGGAGAGATATCACCAAGATGACAAAATAGGTTGTTCCTGATATGGCTCCCCCATCATAAGAAAAACAACAACTATGTAAGAATAAGATACCATTAAGAGAATCCTAGAACATGAATTGAGGCTTATGCACCCCCTCACATACACAACACAGAAACCAAGACAGACTGAATTGCAAAGGTAAGCAAAGCTGCTACTACACATTGGCCACATTGCCCCTTCTTCAGGCCAGTGCAGCATCATATGGAGAAATCTCCCCTGAACCTCAAAATCTTCTGGTGGGAAAAGGGAACCTAGGGGGACAATCAGCCTCCCTTAACAATTAAACTGTGATGGAAAAGTGGGAGCTCTACAAACTAGTCAGACAGGGAATTCAAAATAACCCTCTTAAGAAATTTTAGTACACTACAAGAAAACACATGCAGGCAACTAAGCAAAATTAGGAAAGCAATTCATAAACAAAATGAGAAGTTTGATGAGGAAATAGTAAACCTCTAAAGAAACAAAACTAAATAGAAGTCCGAGAGTTGAAAAATACAACTGAACTGAAGAAGTCAATAGTTTCAAAAGTGGACTTGACAATGCAGAGGAACAAATCAGTGACCTGGAAGACAGACATATCAGAGTAGCAAAATAAATAAATAAATAAATAAATAAATAAATAAATAAATAAATAAATGTAATTATAATAATGATAATAAAATTAAATTAAAAGAGTGAAGAAAAGCTATGGGAATTATAGAATACAATAAAAAGCAATAATATACACGTTATGGGAGTTCCATACAAATAGAAAAAGAGAGAGAGGAAAAAAATAAAGGAACAGAAAGTATATTTCAAGTATAATGGTTGAAAAAAAAAAGTATAATGGCAGAAAACTTACTGAATCTGTGGAGAGAAATGGATATCCAGATACGTGAGGACCAAGAGACCCCAAATAGCTTGAATGTTAAGAGAGCTACACTGAGACACAGTATAATTAAATTGTTAAAAAAGTCAAACAACAAAACGTAGAATTTGAAGAGCAGCAACAGAGAAGTTACATACAAGGAAACCCCCGTGAGACAATCAGCAGTTTCTCAACAGAAACTTTTCAGGCAAGAGGAGAATGGGATAATATATTCAAAATATTAAAAGAAAATAACTATCAATGTAGCATTCCATATCCTGTGAAGTCGTCCTTCAAAAATAAAGGAGGGATAGACTTCCTCAAGCAAACAAAAACTCATTGGCAATATACCTCATCATCCAAGAGCTTTGATAGAGATGGACAATGATATTAATGTTGTTTTCATGCCTGCTAATACAACATCCATCCTTCAGCCCATAGATCAAGGAGTCATTTCACATTTCAGGTCTTATTGTTTAAGAAATGCATTTTGTAAGACTGTAGCTGCCATAGATGGTGATTCCTCTGATGGGTCTGGGCAAAGTAAATTGAAAACCTTCTGGAAAAGATTCATTTTAGATGTCTTTAAGAACATTTCTGATTCATAGGAATCCTATAGCCAAAAGAAACAAAAATACTAACTTGGAAAAAATATCTGTACCCTGTGTTTATTGCATTATTTATAATAGCCAAGACATGGAAACAAAACAACCTAAGTATCCATCCATGGATTCATGAATAAATGTGGTGTGTGTGTATATACATACACATGTATAATGGGATATTATCCAGCTATAAAAAAATGAGGAAATTCTATCATTTGTGACAAACATGAAAGCCTTATGCCAAGTGAAACATGTAAGAAAAAGATAAATACTCTATGATTTCACTTATATGTGAAACTTTAAAACCCACACATACACAAACTTATATCAAAAGAGATCAAACTTGTGGTTATCAGAAGCAGAGGGTGGGGGGAAAAGAAATTTGAGGAAGGTGGTCAAAAGGTAAAAACTCCCATTTATAAGATAAATAAGTACCAGGCTGTAATATACAATATGATGACTATAGCTAACACTTCTGCATGATATACAAGAAAGTCATTAAGCGAGTAAATCCTAAAATTTCTCATCACAAGGAAAATTTGTTTCCTTTTAAAAAATTTTTATGGTACTTATATTGTAAAACAGATGTTTGTTGAAACTATTGTGGTGTTATTTCACAATATATGTAAATCAAGCCAAAACGCTGTATGCTTTGAACTTATATAATAATATGTGTCAATTGTTTCTCAGTAAAAGTGGGAAGGAAAGGAAATATACCTAAACAAATAAACATAAATCTAGGTGAAAAAAAAAAAGTATATATTTGTGTGTGTGTCTTAAGTATTTCACATCTCTGTGCATGTCATCATGATCACAAATAACAGAAATAATAGGAATAATAATAGGAAAAATTATTCCCTACAATCAAATCAAATGTAATGGTTTTATATATATATAATTATATTCATTTGCTATACAATATATATAAATGAGAAGCAAAACATCTGATAAAATTATTTTTAAATATAACCAATTTTAATTCAACACCAACTTATACAAAATGATTAAGAGAAACTAAGAGTCTAATCAAAGGTAAGTTTTGTATATTATATGGGAAAACCCAATTTTCTCAACCTTTATTTCTCTGAAAGATTTATTGTCAAAATACTTACAATCTCACCCAAGAGGTTTGCTAGGAAACCAAAGCCAATAAAAGTGGCGGAAATTTGGACCAGACAGCCAGGGACCAGAAAAACTAAAGTTAACCCATGGAATAAGTAGCAAGCAGTGTGTTATTTGGTATTTAGTGAGGTATGATACACTTAGAACTGATATGAGCCAATTTTTGCATGTAAAAAGAAACTATGTTGGATAAGACTGCATTATAAGAAAAAATGAAACATGAAGGAAATCAGATATAACAGGCCTCTTAATTCCTTCTTTTTAGAATAGGTTTTCACTCAGCGACTGATTTTTTTTAGTAATCAAGTCAAATTTCTCCAATAGAAAAATATAGGTGAAAGTAATCTATTAGAACTCGAACCACATAGAAGTAGTTTCAAACTCATATAGTGATACTATATGTAGTGATACTATGACCCTTAATAAGATACCCAAAACAAAATGTAAATTCTACTTTAAAGATTTTCAATCATTTTATGTGGTATAAATATAAGGAGAACTACCTTCAAACACCATTAAACCACTATTTAGGGATAAGAGCAATTAGAAACTACCTTCACATGACATAGAAGCTCAAGATTTTCTGGTTCTCAAGATTGATAAGGAGAAAGATCTGGGCTATTGTTTTAAGTTAAAGTCTTTGGAATAGAATGGGGAAATGTGTTATCTGAGACTAAAGACCCTAAATTTTTAGTATGTATCGGAATACTTAGAAAATTATAATGAATGCGTATTTTTGCATTTTTCCCAAAGGGATTTAAGCAAATATTCTGAAATAGGTAGTAAGTGGTTCATGCTTTGAAATTTACTGTTCTAGGTAGAGTAAAGGTCATAATGACTGTTTTAAGGTATTTCCTCACAGAATTTTGACTTCTTAGATTACATGCAAAATTACAAAAATGACAGCATTATTTAGAGAGGCTTCTGAAAGCAGCAATCAGCATGCTTGGTCTTAAGGTTTTATTTATCTTGAATTAAACAGGCATAGGGAAAGCTTTCTACTTTATCTGTTTTTCTGAACCACCTAAGTCATCAAATCAAAAGAACTAATTATTGGAGCTTGCAGATATTCTAGGCTATCCAAGGAGTCAAAACAACTTCAGGAAGGAAAGGGAAACACAATTAAATCAAAGCTCAGAGAAAGAAACACAGACATACATCAGTAAGTAATCTTCTCTTGGAAATGCTTAATTATTTGAGAATTGTATATTGTTTACCTTTCCTTAGCTTTAGGATAACATAAGGCAAAAGAATGTATATAAATTCCAGGATAAGATTACCCACAGTTATAGATTTAATGTGGTTAATTATAAAGTTGAAACTCCAGAAATTGTAGAATAAATGATCTTACCCTGGCTCCTCGGTAAATGAGATCTCTTCCATACCTTGCTGAGTCTATAAATGTCTTTGACAGAGAGGCTATAACATCATTGATAGTAGAAAATCTGAATCACCATTTCAAAGTAAAAAAAACAAAAGTCTTAATCTTGAGAAGCAATAGTGATATGAGAGATTATGTATTGTTTTTAAAGGTACTGTAAAACGAATATAGATTATAGAATCATAGATGCCAAAGCAGCAACTTCCTAGCTTCTCCTACTGATCAATCTGCTTAGAGCATCCCTCAATACTTCATACCAGTTAACAACTCAGTAAGCTACAAAAAGCTGTTGTTACTACTTTAATATCTGAGCATAAAAAAATTATATTTAATTATTTCACAATCTTGAATATGTATACATTCAATGTATACTTTTACTCTATTTTAAGGAGAAATTACGCCCCTTTAACATTGATCCAAAATACTTAATGTTTCTTTAGATGGTGTCCTATCATCTCAACTGAAATTTAAAGTGAGTAGTAGCAAACATCCTAAAGATAAGCTCATATTTGCACTTATAAAATAAAAAATGACAGGGCAGCCCGGGTGGCTCAGGGGTTTAGCGCCATTTTCAGCCCAGGGCATGATCCTGGAGTCCCAGGATTGAGTCCCACGTCGGGCTCCCTGCATTTAGCCTGCTTCTCCCTCTGCCTGTGCCTCTGCCTCTCTCTCTCTCTCTCCCCGTTTCTCATGAATAAATAAAATCTTTAAAAAAATGACAAAATTTACCTTCTTTTTATTTAAAGCCATAACAAATATTTTAAATTTTTTTGGAGAACTAGAAAAATGTATTTTTGCTATTGTGAACAAGAAAAATGCAACATATGCAAAGAGAAATATTTTCAATTGTTATATTGCAAGTGTCATCCTTAGAAATTAAATACATCAGCCCATTGTCTGGCTTATGTTGCTTTGTCAAAGTCAGTCAGTTTTAGTGTTTCTCTTTTGAAACATAATGTCTTTTATTTTCTTCTCAGACTGTTACAAGATGTTTCATTTTAGTCTTTGGTTTTCAATAGGTTTTCTATTATCAGCACATGGCATATACTGCTGGGGAATTGCCAAGTGTTAAGTTTTTAAAAAAAATTTAAAGATTCGGTTTATTAACTCATAAGAGACACAGAGAGGCAGAGACACAGGTAGAGGTAGAAACAGTCTCCTTGCAGGGAGCCCAATGCAGGACTCCATCCCAGGACCCCAGGATCATGCCCTGAGCCCAAGGCAGATGTTCAATGACTGAGCCACCCAGGCATCCCGAGAGTTACAAGTCTTTTTGAAGATGTAGATTAATTTATTTTTCAATAATGAAAAATCCCCAACCATTATTTTTTTTAATTTTCTTTAATTAAATTTAGTTTGTCAACATATTGTAGCACCCAGTGCTCATTTCAGTGCACTCCTTATTGCCTGTCACCCAGTTAACCCATCCTCCCACCTACTTCCCCTTCTGCAACCCTTTGTTTTCCAAAGTTAGGAGTCTCTCATGGTTTGTCTTCCTGTCTCATTTTTCCCCAGGTTTCCCCCCTCCCTTATGTTCCCTTTCACTATTTCTTATATTACACATATGAGAGAAACCATATGATGATTGTCTTTTTCTGCTTGACTTATTTCATACAGCTCTCAGTATGTTATTTGTTGAAATAATACTTCTGTCCTATTAAATCCCATTTTCTGAGATTTAAAATGTACATATGCAAACCTTTTCACCACAGAAGGACTTCACTAGCATGTTCCTCTCTATTTTTTATGATTTCTTTTCTCCATGTGTTAATCTGATTTTTTTCCTGATCTTTTTCCCCAGTTGATACTTTTCCCTTTAAGAGTTTGAAAGTAAAAAAAAAAAAAAAAAAAAAAAAGAGTTTGAAACTAAAGCTAAACATAGCCATTGAGTAATTTACTTTTGGTTATTATTTTCATCATTTTATAAATTCTGTGTGCTCTTTATTATTGTTTCCTGTTTTCCATTAAAGCTCTGATCAGGTTCTCTAATAAAATTATTAATTTCTTATTTCAATTCCTTTATCATAATAAGCAAATTCACTTGAAAATACATGCCTAATGAATCTAGTTATTTGGTTCACTGTAGTTTTTCTCATTATTTTCTCTACTTTCTTCTCAATATCGGTTATATTGTTCTGTCTTCTTTTATGTCTAGCTAATTTTGACAGATTCCTATGAACTCCAAATTAAAAATTACACAATGGGACTTCCAGTTTCAGCTTTAATATGTAAAGAACTTGGAACTTGTCATTCCCATCAATACCAAAAGAAATATGTGAGCAAAATGAAAATTAATAATTTTTCTTATACCTATTCTCAGAGAACTGAGATTGCAGGGCAAACTACCATTTTGAAATCTGGATAAGCAGGCAAATCAAAAGACTTATAGGCAAGGCCTTACTTAGAGCAGAAACTACTAACTGAAGTCATAAACTAGTGGGGATTTTTAAATGGTAATTCTGGCTAACTTGTAGAGGCTGATTGTGGACTATATTGAGAGTAAGAAACTACTGGGCACTGCTATATAGAGGGCCTCACATTGTCATAGATTTAATTTTTAAAAACTCCACAAATTTCCCACTGTGAATAGCCAGAAATGATTTCTCAGTGTGTCTAGCTATGGATGGGGGTTGGGGGTGTTCCCAGAGAATTTTCTTTAAAATAGCTTACTGAGGGGGGAGGGGCAGGATGGCGGCAGAGCAGGGTCTCCAAGTCCCCTGTCCTCAACAAATTACCTAGAAAACCATCCAATCATCCTGAAAATCTACGAATTCGGCCTGAGATTTAAAGAGAGACCAGCTGGAACGCTACAGTGAGAAGAGTTCGCGCTTCTATCAAGGTAGGAAGACGGGGAAGAAGAAATAAAGACACAAAAGGCCTCCAAGGGGGAGGGGCCCCGCGAGGAGCCGGGCTGAGCCCGGGGCGAGTGTCCCCAGGACAGGAGAGCCCCGTCCCGGAGGAGCAGGAGCTGCACCAACCTTCCCGGGTGGAAAGGCCTCCCGGGGAATTGGAGCAGGATCCAGGAGGGCGGGGATGCCCTCGGGCTCCGGGGACAGTAACAGAGGAACTGCGCCCCGGGAGATGCGCCCCGAGCTCCCTAAGGGCTGCAGCGCTCGGCGGGACCCGGAGCAGCTCGGAGGGGCTCGGGCGTCGGCTCCGCGGAGGGGGCTGCGGGGCTCCGGGAACAGCTCGGCGGCGGCGGCTCGGGCGGAGGAAGAAGCTCCGCGGAGGGGGCTGCACGGCTCCGGGAACAGCTTGGAGGGGCTCAGGCGGCGGCTCCGCGGAGGGGGCTGCAGGGCGGGAGCGCGAATCCAACAGCGCAGGCCCCGGGGAACAGGGCGCCAGGACACAGCCCAGGATCCGGCCTCCCCCCGGAACAGGCAGAGGCCGGGAGGGCCCAGGACAGCGAGGACGCTCCTGCCTGGAGCTGAGCAGATCAGCGGCCCCGCCCGGGAGCCTCCAGGCCCTGCAGACGGAGAGCCCCGGAGCTACTGCGGGAGCTGACTCCAGGGTCCCAGAGCTGCCCCCGCCACTGTGGCTTCCTCCCGGGGCCTCACGGGGTGAACAACCCCATTGAGCCCTGCACCAGGCAGGGGCAGAGCAGCTCCCCCAAGTGCTAACACCTGAGAATCAGCACAGCAGGCCCCTCCCCCAGAAGACCAAGGAGACGGACCAGTTCCAAGGGAAGTCAAGGGACTTAAAATATACAGAATCGGAAGATACTCCCCCGTGTTTTTTTTGTTTGTTTGTTTGTTTGTTTTTGTTTTTGTTTTTTGTTTTTTTGTTTTTGTTTTGTTTTGTGCTTTTTTTTCTTTCTTTCTTCTTGATTTCTGATTGCTTCCCCCACCCCACCCCACCCTTTTTTTTCTTTTTCCTCCTTTCTTTCTTTTTCTTTCTTTTTCTTCTCTTTTACCCCATTTTTTCTTCTTTCTCTTTTTTCTTTTTCTCTTTTCTTTCCTTCTCTCTCTTTTTCTCCTTTTCCCAATACAACTTGTTTTTGGCCACTCTGCACTGAGCAAAATGACTAGAAGGAAAACCTCACCTCAAAAAAAAAGAATCAGAAACAGCCCTCTCTCCCACAGAGTTGCAAAATATGGATTACAATTCAATGTCAGAAAGCCAATTCAGAAGCACTATTTTACAGCTACTGGTGGCTCTAGAAAAAACCATAAAGGACTCAAGAGACTTCATGACTGCAGAATTTAGATCAAATCAGACAGAAATTAAAAATCAATTAAATGAGATGCAATCCAAGCTAGAAGTCTTAACGACGAGGGTTAACGAGGTGGAAGAACGAGTGAGTGACATAGAAGACAAGTTGATGGCAAAGAGGGAAACTGAGGAAAAAAGAGACAAGCAATTAAAAGACCATGAGGATAGATTAAGGGAAATAAATGACAGCCTGAGGAAGAAAAACCTACGTTTAATTGGGGTTCCCGAGGGCGCCGAAAGGGACAGAGGGCCAGAATATGTATTTGAACAAATCCTAGCTGAAAACTTTCCGAATCTGGGAAGGGAAACAGGCATTCAGATCCAGGAAATAGAGAGATCCCCCCCTAAAATCAACAAAAACCGTTCGACACCTCGACATTTAATAGTGAAGCTTGCAAATTCCAAAGATAAGGAGAAGATCCTTAAAGCAGCAAGAGAAAAAAAGTCCCTGACTTTTATGGGGAGGGATATTAGGGTAACAGCAGACCTCTCCACAGAGACCTGGCAGGCCAGAAAGGGCTGGCAGGATATATTCAGGGTCCTAAATGAAAAGAACATGCAACCAAGAATACTTTATCCAGCAAGGCTTTCATTCAAAATGGAAGGAGAGATAAAGAGCTTCCGAGACAGGCAGCAACTGAAAGAATATGTAACCTCCAAACCAGCTCTGCAAGAAATTTTAAGGGGGACTCTTAAAATTCCCCTTTAAGAAGAAGTTCAGTGGAACAATCCACAAAAACAAGGACTGAATAGATATGATGACACTAAACTCATATCTATCAATAGTAACTCTGAACGTGAACGGGCTTAATGACCCCATCAAAAGGCGCAGGGTTTCAGACTGGATAAAAAAGCAGGACCCATCTATTTGCTGTCTACAAGAGACTCATTTTAGACAGAAGGACACCTACAACCTGAAAATAAAAGGTTGGAGAACCATTTACCATTCAAATGGTCCTCAAAAGAAAGCAGGGGTTGCCATCCTTATATCAGATAAATTAAAATTTACCCCAAAGACTATAGTGAGAGATGAAGAGGGACACTATCTCATACTCAAAGGATCTATCCAACAAGAGGACTTAACAATCCTCAATATATATGCCCCGAATGTGGGAGCTGCCAAATATTTAAACCAATTAATAACCAAACTGAAGAAATACCTTGATAATAATACACTTATACTTGGTGACTTCAATCTAGCTCTTTCTACCCTGGATAGGTCTTCTAAGCACAACATCTCCAAAGAAACGAGAGCTTTAAATGATACACTGGACCAGATGGATTTCACAGATATCTACAGAACTTTACATCCAAACTCAACTGAATACACATTCTTCTCAAGTGCACATGGAACTTTCTCCAGAATAGACCACATACTGGGTCACAAATCGGGTCTGAACCGATACCAAAAGATCGGAATAGTCCCCTGTATATTCTCAGACCATAATGCCTTGAAATTAGAACTTAATCACAACAAGAAGTATGGAAGGACCACAAACACGTGGAGGTTAAGGACCATCCTGCTAAAAGATGAAAAGGTCAACCAGGAAATTAAGGAAGAATTAAAAAGATTCATGGAAACTAATGAGAATGAAGATACAACCGTTCAAAATCTTTGGGATGCAGCAAAAGCAGTCCTGAGGGGGAAATACATCGCAATACAAGCATCCATTCAAAAACTGGAAAGATCTCAAATTCAAAAGCTCACCTTACACATAAAGGAACTAGAGAAAAAGCAACAAATAGACCCCACCCCCAGCAGAAGAAGACAGTTAATTAAAATTCGAGCAGAACTCAATGATATCGAGACCAAAAGAACTGTGGAACAGATCAACAGAACCAGGAGTTGGTTCTTTGAAAGAATTAATAAGATAGATAAACCATTAGCCAACCTTATTAAAAAGAAGAGAGAGAAGACTCAAATTAATAAAATCATGAATGAGAAAGGAGAGATCACTACCAACACCAAAGAAATACAAACGATTTTAAAAACATATTATGAACAGCTGTACGCCAATAAATTAGGAAATCTAGAAGAAATGGACGCATTCCTGGAAAGCCACAAACTACCAAAACTGGAGCAGGAAGAAATAGAAAACCTGAACAGGCCAATAACCAGGGAGGAAATTGAAGCAGTCATCAAAAACCTCCCAAGACACAAGAGTCCAGGGCCAGATGGCTTCCCAGGGGAATTCTATCAAACGTTTAAAGAAGAAATCATACCTATTCTACTAAAGCTGTTTGGAAAGATAGAAAGAGATGGAGTACTTCCAAATTCGTTCTACGAGGCCAGCATCACCTTAATTCCGAAACCAGACAAAGACCCCACCAAAAAGGAGAATTACAGACCAATATCCCTGATGAACATGGATGCAAAAATTCTCAACAAGATACTAGCCAATAGGATCCAACAACACATTAAGAAAATTATTCACCATGACCAAGTAGGATTTATCCCTGGGACACAAGGCTGGTTCAACACTCGTAAAACCATCAATGTGATTCATCATATCAGCAAGAGAAAAACCAAGAACCATATGATACTCTCATTAGATGCAGAGAAAGCATTTGACAAAATACAGCATCCATTCCTGATCAAAACCCTTCAGAGTGTTGGGATAGAGGGAACTTTCCTCGACATCCTAAAAGCCATCCACGAAAAGCCCACAGCAAATATCATTCTCAATGGGGAAGCACTGGGAGCCTTTCCCCTAAGATCAGGAACAAGACAGGGATGTCCACTCTCACCACTGCTGTTCAACATAGTTCTGGAAGTCCTCGCCTCAGCAATCAGACAACAAAAAGACATTAAAGGCATTCAAATTGGCAAAGAAGAAGTCAAACTCTCCCTCTTCGCCGATGACATGATACTCTACATAGAAAACCAAAAAGCCTCCACCCCAAGATTGCTAGAACTCATACAGCAATTTGGTAGCGTGGCAGGATACAAAATCAATGCCCAGAAATCAATGGCATTTCTATACACTGAGACTGAAGAAAGAGAAATTAAGGAGTCAATCCCATTTACAATTGCACCCAAAAGCATAAGATACCTAGGAATAAACCTAACCAAAGAGGTAAAAGATCTATATCCTAAAAACTATAGAACACTTCTGAAAGAAATTGAGGAAGACACAAAGAGATGGAAAAATATTCCATGCTCATGGATTGGCAGAATTAATATTGTAAAAATGTCAATGTTACCCAGGGCAATTTATACGTTTAATGCAATCCCTATCAAAATACCATGGACTTTCTTCAGAGAGTTAGAACAAATTATTTTAAGATTTGTGTGGAATCAGAAAAGACCCCGAATAGCCAGGGGAATTTTAAAAAAGAAAACCATAGCTGGGGGCATCACAATGCCAGATTTCAGGTTGTACTACAAAGCTGTGGTCATCAAGACAGTGTGGTACTGGCACAAAAACAGACACATAGATCAATGGAACAGAATAGAGAACCCAGAAGTGGACCCTGAAATGTACGGTCATCTAATATTCGATAAAGGAGGAAAGACTATCCATTGGAAGAAAGACAGTCTCTTCAATAAATGGTGCTGAGAAAATTGGACATCCACATGCAGAAGAATGAAACTGGACCACTCTCTTGCACCATACACAAAGATAAACTCAAAATGGATGAAATATCTAAATGTGAGACAAGATTCCATCAAAATCCTAGAGGAGAACACAGGCAACACCCTTTTTGAACTTGGCCACAGTAATTTCTTGCAAGATACATCCACAAAGGCAAAAGAAACAAAAGCAAAAATGAACTATTGGGACTTCATCAAGATAAGAAGCTTTTGCACAGCAAAGGATACAGTCAACAAAACTCAAAGACAACCTACAGAATGGGAGAAGATATTTGCAAATGACGTATCAGATAAAGGACTAGTTTCCAAAATCTATAAAGAACTTATTAAACTCAACACCAAAGAAACAAACAATCCAATCATGAAATGGGCAAAAGACATGAAGAGAAATCTCACAGAGGAAGACATGGACATGGCCAACAAGCACATGAGAAAATGCTCTGCATCACTTGCCATCAGGGAAATACAAATCAAAACGACAATGAGATACCACCTCACACCAGTGAGAATGGGGAAAATTAACAAGGCAGGAAACAACAAATGTTGGAGAGGATGCGGAGAAAAGGGAACCCTCTTACACTGTTGGTGGGAATGTGAACTGGTGCAGCCACTCTGGAAAACTGTGTGGAGGTTCCTCAAAGAGTTAAAAATAGACCTGCCCTACGACCCAGCAATTGCACTGTTGGGGATTTACCCCAAAGATTCAGATGCAATGAAACGTCGGGACACCTGCACCCCGATGTTTCTATCAGCAATGGCCACAATAGCCAAACTGTGGAAGGAGCCTCGGTGTCCATCGAAAGATGAATGGATAAAGAAGATGTGGTTTATGTATACAATGGAATATTACTCAGCAATTAGAAACGACAAATACCCACCATTTGCTTCAACGTGGATGGAACTGGAGGGTATTATGCTGAGTGAAATAAGTCAATCGGAGAAGGACAAACAGTGTATGTTCTCATTCATTTGGGGAATATGAATAATAGTGAAAGGGAATATAAAGGAAGGGAGAAGAAATGTTGGGAAATATCAGGAAGGGAGACAGAACATAAAGACTCCTAACTCGGGGAAATGAACTAGGGGTGGTGGAAGGGGAGGAGGGCGGGTGTTGGAGGGGAATGGGTGACGGGCACTGAGGTGGACACTTGACGGGATGAGCACTGGGTGTTTTTCTGTATGTTGGTAAATTGAACACCAATAAAAATTAATTAAAAAAAATGAAAAAAATAAATAAATAAAAATAAATAAAATAGCTTACTTTTCAGAGAAAATACCTTGCCAGAGTCTTGCCACTTGTAAGCTAAGAACATTTCACTGAGTCCAGCACCCTTTAGGTTTCTTTCTCATTTATGTGTGTGGGGAATACATATTAAGGTAATAGTCCAGAGACAAGCCTGACTAAAATACTGAGATATAATTATAAGATATAGAATATTTCCCTTACCACAGACCTTACACCTGTTGATGTGATCATCAACAAGGCACCACTCTAATAACAGTGAATTACTACTGAAAGAGCTGGAAGAAAAGATATTTGATTTTAAAAAGTTCTTATGGAATCCCAAAGATCACAGAGGAGATGGAAATCAAGGACAGTAGAAGACTTGAAGTTCCTGACTCACGCAGCTATAATAATTAATAAACACTGCCAACTTCCAGAAAGATTACCATAAAATATCATGCTAGGACCTATTTACCTTACTTCTTATTACCTGATACATTAGCGATGGCTCTCAAAGTTACAAAGCAAAATTACAAAACAAAATGCTAAAAGGCAGAGAAAGAAGTTTGAAAAGACAAAGCTAGCATCAGAGGCATACTCCTAATAATACACTGATTGTCAGATAGGAAATATAAAGCATCTATGATTAATATGTTAAGAGCTTTAAGTTAAAATAAATAGCATGTAAGAACAGATGGGAATTGCAAGCAAAGGGATAGAATCTCTAAAGTAGAAGGGTGAAATCTTTAATACAAAAATCAAAAGAAAAATATTTTTTTTTCAAAAATGTCTTTGATAGGCTAATGGAGATTACATACAGCTAAGGAAAGTATCAGCGAGTCTAAATTTATGTCAACAAGAGATGTAGCATACAAATAATTAGAAAAACAGAAGGAGATAAAAAAGAAAATGGAGCAAAAAATATTTGAATAGTCGCTGAAAACTTCCCAAAATTAATGACAGACAACAATGGATCCAGGAAGATCAGAAAAGACCAAGCAGGATAAATTGCAAAAAAAAACCTATGTGTAGACATACCATATTCAAACTAAATACCAGACACAGAAAATTTTGAAATAACCCTGACAATTGTAATGGGGCAGGAAAACCCTTAACCTGAAAAACATGAGAATGAGATTTACAGTAGATTTTCCATCAGAAACTCTGCAATCAAGGAGATAGTGGAGTGAAATATTTAAAGTGTTGAAGCGGGGAGGGGAGTTTCAATCTAGAATTCTATTCCCAGCAATATTATCCTCCAAATGTAAAGGATAAATAAACATATTTTATTTTATCAAAAACTAAAACAAACCTAAGGGAAATCATTGTCAAGTCCTGCCCTGTAAGAAATGTTAAAAGGAGATCTCCAGCAAGAAGGAAATTAGATCGGTCAGAAACTTAGCTCTACATAAAAAAAGAAAAGAAAAGAAAAGCAATAGTGAAGAAAAAAAAAAGTAAAATAAATGTTACATTTTTCTTATTCTTGATATAAAAGTTAATTCTTTACAGTAATAAGTATTGAAAAGGTGTTGGCTGATCATAGAATATGAATAAATGAAATGAATAACAATAATGACATAGTAATATAAAAGGAGAGAATTTAAAATACTCAGTTATGGGACATATGGGTAGTTCAGCAGTTGAGCATCTGCCTTTGGCTCAGGGCGTGATCCAGGGGACCCAAAATCAAGTCCCTCATCAGGCTCCCTGCATGGAGCCTGCTTCTCCCTCTGCCTGTGTCTCTGCCTCTCTCTTTCTTTGTCTCTCATGAATAAATAAACAAGATCTTAAAAAAAAGTAAAAAAGAAAATACTCAGTTATAAGGTACCTACACTAAAAACAAAATAGTTTTATTGTAGGTGGAAATAGATCAGTTAAACAAGATAATACAAAAGTATATTTGATATGCTATGAAAGGATATAAAATAAAGTATATGTAATCCTCAAAATCAAAGAAGTCAAAAAAGATAGAGAAAATATGAAATTAAGAACAATGCAATCAATGGAATATAGTTACAAACAGTAGATATAAATGTAACTAATTTGATAACCAATTCATTATGAATGATTCAAATACAATGTCAAATAGACATTGTCAGAATGGATAAAATAAAGAAGATCCAAGTGTAAATTGTCTATTAAAAAACACTTAAAATATAGAGACTGAATGGTTCAAAAGTAAAGGGATGGATAAAGAGACACAATGCTAACCATAACAACAACAAACAAACAGAAAAACTGGAGTAGTTAAAATATATTCAGACAAAATAGGATTCAGAACAAGGAAAATTAAAAAAAAAAAGAACAAGGAAAATTATCTTGGATATAAAGGGATGCTGCATAATGATGAATGGATCAATTCTCTATGAAGTCATAAAAATCCTAAATGCACCTAACAGGAGAGTATGAAAATATCTGAGGCAGAACTAGGTAAACTGAAAGGGTGGTTCAGTCCTCTCATATAGTTACAGCAATTAACATTTCTCTTTCAGTGACTGATAAATCAAACAGAAAGAAAAGAAAGAGTTATTCTAAAAAAACATCATCAGGGCAGCCTGGGTAGCTCAGCAGTCTAGCACCACCTTCAGCCCAGGGCGTGATTCTGGAGACCTGGGATCGAGTCCCACGTCAGGCTCCCTGCATGGAGCCTGCTTCTCCCTCTGCCTGTGTCTCTGCCTCTCTCTCTCTCTCTCTCTCTCTCTCTCTCTGTATGTCTCTCATGAATAAATAAATAAAATCTTAAAAAAAAAAAACACCACACACACACATCATCAATAAACCTGATCTAATTGACATTTATAGAAAACAGAATATCCCATCCAGCAACAGCAGAATACTTACATATCCTTTCCAAGCTCACATGAAAATTGACTAAGATAGGCCACTTTGGAGCTATAAGACCCTCCCTAACATATGTTAAACAATAAAAATTGTACAAAATATACTCTCAGACCATAATAGAATTAGACTAGGTTACATAAAACAGATAGTTCATTTAAAAAATCTTAAAATGCTTAGAGATTAAACATACTTCTAAATAACATACAGTTCAAAAAATAAATATCAAGAGATATTTTTAAAACAACCTGAATTAGTTGAAAATGAAATGAAACGTATTCTTGAGAGCTTTTTTTTTTTTTTTTTCTTTCTAAATCGGAATTTAAATAAACTTCTTTTTTACGGGCAGCCCGGGTGGCTCAGTGGTTTAGCACTGCCTTCAGTCCAGGGCATGACCCCAGAGACTCAGGATTGAATCCTACGTCGGACTCCCTGCATGGAGCCTGCTTCTCCCTCTGTCGGTGTCTCTGCCTCTCTTTCTCTGAGTGTGTGTCTCTATGAATAAATAAAAAAAAAAAAAGAAAGAAAAGAAAAGAATTACAATGTATCCAAATTTGTGGGATGCAGCCTAATTGGTGATTAGAAGGAAATTTATGGAGTTAAATGCATGTACTAGAAAATAAGAAATAGGTAAAAATGATAACCTCAAGAAAATAGAGAAAGAGGACCATTTTAAGTTTAAAGCAAACAGAAGAAAATAAATAAAAAATAGAACAGAAAGCAAAGAAATTGAAAACAGGAAAATAATTAATAAAGCCAGAAATCAAAAGTGGATTATTTGGAAAGGTCAAAAACCTTGGGATGCCTGGGTGGCTTAGCGGTTGAGCATCTGCCTTTGGTTCAGGACGTGATCCTGGGGTCCCGGGATCAGGTCCCGCATCAGTCTCCCTGCATGGAGCCTGCTTCTCCCTCTGCCTGTGTCTCTGCCTCTCTCTCTTCGTCTCTCATGAATAAATAAAATCTTAAAAAAAAAAGGTTGATAAAACTTTAGCCAGGCTAACCAATTAAAAGGGGAGAAGACACAAATTACCAACATCAGCAATGAAAAAGGAGCCATTGCTCTAAAACCCATGAACATTAAAAGGATAATAAAGGAATACTGTGAAAAACTTAATACCTATGAATTTGATAACAGATAAAATAGTCTCATATCTTCAAAGACATGAACTACAAAATTGAACCTAAGGAGAGAAAAATTATCTGAAAATCTGCATCTATTAAAGAAATTGAATGTATAATTAACCACCTTTCAAAAAAGACTTCAATAGGTCCAGACGGTCTCACTAGTGAATCCTATGAAACGTTTAATGAATAAATTTTATTTTCAATGATCTCTTTCAGAAAAGAAGACAAGGAAACCGTTTTAAGCTCATTTGATGAGTCAAGCTTTCCCCTAATGCCAATATCATACAAAGATATTGCAAGAAAGGAAGTGTGCAGATAAATATTTCTCATAAGTGGGAAAATACCAACAAAACGTTAACAAATTGAACAATGTATAAAAATAGTTATTCACTAAAAACAAGTGAAATTTATTCCAGGCATATAAGACTGGTATAACATTCTAAAATTAATCACACTGCATTAGTAGGGTGAAGAAGAAAAATAATATGATCATATCAATTGATGCAGAAAATAATTTAGAAAAATCCAACACCCGCTCATGAAAAAAAAGTCAGAAACTAAAAATAGTTTGTAATATCCTCAACTTAATAAAGAACATCTATTTAAAAACTGATGAAAAACTATATGCTTTCTCTCAAGACCAGATAAAATGTTGACTCTACTCCAAATCAACATCAAGAAAGTAAATATAAGTTATGCAGATTGGAAAGGGAGAAACAAAATTGTCATTGTTTACAGAGATATTATTTTATATGTAGAAAACTCTAAAGATCCAACAATAAAACTCCTTAACTTATTAGATGAGTACAGTTGGGTCTCAGGATATAAGATTTATATGTATAACTTGTTATATATATAGTTGTATATAATTGTTGCATATAAATTATACATCTACAAATTATTTGCCTGTCCACCATCAATGAACCATTGGAATTTAATATTAAAAACATCATGTACAGGGATCCCTGGGTGGCGCAGCGGTTTGGCGCCTGCCTTTGGCCCGGGGCGCGATCCTGGAGACCCGGGATCGAATCCCACATCAGGCTCCCGGTGCATGGAGCCTGCTTCTCCCTCTGCCTGTGTCTCTGCCTCTCTCTCTCTCTCTCTGTGTGACTATCATAAAAAAAAAAAAATCATGTACACTAGCACCAAAATATGAAAATGTGGGTAAAATTCTAAAAAGGTATGTGTAATATCTGTATGAGGAAAATTATAAAACCCTGAAGAAAAAAAAACTACAGAAAATATAAATGAATGGGAGATATTTGATGGTCATGGACAAAAAAGAGTCAATATTGCTAAGATGCCAATTCCTCCCAACTTGCTCAATAGATCCAGTTCAAATCATTTTGCAGATACAATCAGATTATAAAGTTTATAAGGAAGACAAGTCCTAGAGTACAGCATGAAAAAATACAATGTGGATGGAGGACCTATATTATCCAATTTTAAGCCTTACTATAAAAACCACATTAATCAAGACAGAATTGCATGTAAAAAAAACAGACACCAATATCGATGGAACACCATGGAGACCCCATAAAGAGACCCAAACAAATACAACCAATTGATCTTTGAAAAATAAGCAAAGGCAATTCAATTGAGAAAGAACAGACTTTTTAACAGCCAGCTTTGGAAAATTTGAATGTCAATCTGCATAACCAAAAGGAAACCAAAACAAACCTTAGATACAGTCCTTACATTATACAAAAAAAAAATAACTCAAAATGGACATTAGACCAAATGTAAAACCCTAAATTATAAATTTTCTAGAAGAAAACATTCAAGAAAATCTAGCTTACCTTTGGTTTTGCCTTGAGTTTTGAAATGAAACATCAAGAACATCATTGATGAAAGAAAGAAAAGAAATGAAATGGGGCTTGATTAAAATTAAAAACTTCTGTTATGCAAAAATACTGCTAGACAATGAAAACCCAATTCACAGACCAGGAGGAAATATTTACAAAACACTTATCTAATAAAGAACTCAAATTCAAAATGTGCAGAAGACACTCAAAACTCAACAATAGGAAAACACACAGTTCAATTTTTAAAAATGGCAAATGATATGACAAATGTCTCATAAAAGAGTGTATAGAGATGGGAATGAACATGAAATAACGGTCCACATCATCTGTCATTATAGGATTGCAAATTAAAAATAACAATGAATACCACTATACATATAATAGAATACATATACATATAATAGAATGGCTGAAATTTAAAAAATATCTGACCATAACTTTTGACAAAGATGTACAACATCAGAAGTAATCATTCATTGTTGGTCAGAATGCAAAGTGGTATAGCCACTTTGGAACACTACTAGTTTCTAGCAAAGATAAACATAATAGTAACTTTATCATCAAGTAGTCATGATTTCAAGTATTAATTTCACTGACTTGAAAGCCTATGTCCACACAAAAACCTGCATGTGAATGTTTATAGTATATATATGTTTAATTTTAATCAATATGTATATTCATATGGCCCCCAAATGGATGCAACCAAAAATGTCCTCCAATAGTTGAATAGATAAATAAACTGTGGTATATCCATACAATGTAATATTATTTGGCAAAATAGCAAAATGAATCATCGAGCAACAAAAAGACATGAAAGAAACAAATGCACACTGCTTAGTGAAAGAACCGGTCTGAAAAGACAACATATTCTATGAATCAGCTATATGACATTCTAGAAAAGTCGAAACTATAGCAATGGTAAAATGATTAGTTACTAGAGGTTTGGAGGAGGACAGGGTTGGCTGGATGAAGCACAGGGAATTTGAGGCAGTAGCAAAACAATTCTGTATGGTGTCATACTTATGGATCGTGATACTATTTCTTTGTCAAAATCCATAGATCAAGGAAAAATATCCATATATGTCAACTGCTAGGTACACACATCCATAAATGCTTCTATAAATAGCTGCACATACACATACTCATACATACTTATCATAAATTCATTCTGATGTCTCAAACTCTAATCTATTACCAGATAGATCATTCTAGAATCCCTCTTTCCTTATCTGTAGTTCCACATTCCAACACTGCGAAAACTAACTCTAACCATCTGTTATTCCTTAGCTGAATTGTTCAAGTATTACGTGTGTAGCAGTATTAGAATCATGGACCTATTACTACCCGTGGGAAACAACTTTATAACCTAAGGTATGGTGCTTATCCAATTTCTTTTGCCTTAGTCTTACATTACTAATTTAGTAATTTCAATGTTACTTAGATCAGTAATTTTCCCTCTCGGACTTCAGAGAGATTATTTCATACACATATACACAATTACATCGTTTTATCATAAAATATGTTTGTACACATACAGATTCATTCTCTCTCTCTCTCAAATAAATAAATCTTGATGAAAAGAAAGATACTGGTTGCATAAGGGAATTCTTATCTTCAATTGTCACCTGTGAAGACAAATTCTAATCACTTAAAATAAATCAGCATAATGAAACTTTCTAGAAACATATTCTAGTAGAATTCCTTTGTAAATCATCAGCTTTATAATAAATGCCTGAAGTAAAAATGCAAATTAATTAATTTTTATTAAATACAGTGATGGAAATATCTTAGGTTTATTTGACAATATAATTTTTAACAAACACTGCTTTAATGGTATAAATAAAAACAAATACAATTTTATTCTGTAATTAAACAAAAATTGCTCCAGTGAAGTTGCAATTCTTTTCATAAAAATGAGAAATCTCATTTTCCCATTTTGCCTGAGAGTAACATTTAAATCATTATAAAATGGAATTATCTTCAGAATAAGCTTTCACAATTTTATAAATTGTAAGTTTAAAGAATATACTTCTATAGGAAATTCAGTAATTTGATGTAAATTAATGAAACTTAAATTTTCACTTAAAGTATCAATTCCAAAACATTTGATTTAAAGAATATTGTTCACATTTTTTCTGCAAATAAAAGATTCTAAAGTGAATATATTAAAAGACTAACACTCATATTACTTAAACATTTTTACATCAGAAGTTAATGAGATAATATAATGATGCTCAATTATTTTTCCTTCATGGTGAGCTTCATAATATATAATTAATTTTCTCTGTATACTCTAAAAAATTATTAATACTATATAGTTCCCTCAATAATTCTATTAATCTTAAGACAGAAACACAGAATCAGAAATTTAATATATATATGTATTAAAATATACATATCCTTAATGTATATATATAATATAATATAATATAGATTATATATATTACATATATATCATATATATATTTGTACAGTTACTAGAGTTTCTGATATATTACGATCCTTATTCAGATTTTGCTTGTCATAACCCTTCATGGATGCTAAAAATACTTTCTTTCTGGTATTTATTCACTAAGTTTATGACTTTATTTTAACTTTTCTAAAGAAAACCTATATTTACCTTTCTTAAATAAAGAAAGGATGGAAGGAAAGGAGGAAAATAAGGAGAAAGAAAGAGGGGGGAAAAGGAGGAAAAGAAAACCCTACCACTATGGCTTGTCCTTTGAGATGTTGTTCTCATTTATCATGTCTTCCTTAAATATAACTGAAGCAGAACTGTATAGTATAAATTACTAAGGGTCATATAACTTTTGCATACTGATTCCTCTTAATAAAAATTTGGGAATCTAACAGTTAGTTTTGCCTTTTGCAAGAAAAACTCATGTTTTTGTGGGAAATAGATTTTCCTCAGCAACTTTGAAGGCTCATAGTAAATTTGCTTCCAGTCTGTTCCATGTAACAGTGATTATTATCCATGTTCTTTTTTATGTATCATTTATGCATTTACCTAATTCCTTTTCCTACTACCACTGACTTTGTCAGGTAGCCCAGAGTGGAACACAGACCATGGTATTTACATCCTTGTGGGGTCCTCCCACATTTACCCTGATTCTCACCATGTGACATTCTTTGGCCAATGAGACATTAGAGAGTGTATTACAGAGGCTTGGTAAATCTTTAGACATTGCAGGTTGAACTCTTGCCACAAGTATTTACTTCTCATTTTGGAAAGCTTACAAACAAATTTAAAGGAGTTTACTAGAATTCCACAGAGTCTATAAGTTTTACTTTATGAAATTATTATATAAAACTTATGCTAAGTTTGAATAATGCATAAAATGTAAAAGAGACATGCGGACGATAAAGGGATATCCTTTTGAAGTACAAATATGTATTAAATAAGTAATTAAGTTGGTCACAGTTTTATTGATTTTCCACAATTTCCTTCTCATTATGTTCTCATTAATATTGGAAAACCAGTGATTTTTAACCCACAGTTGTGTGTATATATAAATATATATATGGGGGGGGGTAAGCACTTTAAAACTGGCAAATATTTAAGTTACTTTAAATGATAAATGGAGACAAGAACTTTAATATGCAGGAAACTTCATATTGCTGTTAAAGCAATATTGTGACTTTTAATTCATATTCAAATATTTTATCTTTAATAACTCCAAAACAAAGAGAGATTGATTTGAACAGATGTTATCTTAGTAGGATTCCATTCTTTAAAGAATACCATGTTGAGCTACCACCAGCTTAAAACTGAAGGAGAAAAATAAAGAGTGAGCTTTATGAAGTCCCAGAGGATGCTCAAGCTGATTTATCATGTGGCATGCCTGGGCACCTCAAATAAGATGGTTAAAATAAATGTTTCATGCTAGTGAAAAACACTGAAAAGCAAACAATATAGTATTCCTTTGCCTGAATACAAAGGAGCCTTTCTCTGAATTCAGTTATACTGCAAAATAGGTGAAACCCATACACATTATAAAATAAAACTAAAAAATTTTATTTATACGTACTGTGGGAATTATGCCTTTGTGTGTTATATTTATTAAATATATATTTTATTCTTTAAAGACACATTTTCTTCTTTTACCCTCAATTTTTTTTTAATCTTGCTACAAACTCCCCAGCTGACATTCCTATAATGGTAATGCAGCCACTGAAAATGTAGTGCATTTTACATCGGCTGAGAGCTTAGGCCCAGAAGTCAGATCACCTCCTTGACATTTCAGCTTTCTCATTTGTTAGGTGCATGACCTTGGACAAGTTACTTAATTTCTCTCTTCCTTAGTTTCTTCATCTCTAAGTGTGGATAGTAGTGACATTTACATCATAGATTGGTGTCATAAAAATATACATTTGAAATATATATATATATAATCTATCATCTTTGTAGAACAGTGTCTGGTACATAGTAATACATGTCAGTTTTATTTAGTTAGCACATATATTCTGGAATTATTTTCTTTGTCAGGGCACTGGGTTGGGTGTTGAGTGTACCACAGTGTACAAACACAAAGCCACTTCACTCATGGAACTTTTGGGCTAGCGGAGAATCTTAACCCAAACAAGTATTGAAAGGATGATGCTGTGGAATGCTATAGTTCTATAGCTGGGAGTGGAGGTGGGCATAGGGTGGAGAGGGTGAATAAGCTGGTCTGAAGTCCAGAGAAAGCCTCCTTAATAAAAGACTTCATAATTTGAAAAAGTTAACAACCCTAGAGAAGGGTTAAGTTTCTATTCATTGCATCTAAACCTGAAGCTCCACAAATGGCCTCCTCCTCACTTAGGGTCTGAAATTCTTTCCATGCATCTGCTCGGCTTTCATGTTTTAATCATCTTATTTGTCTGCTTATTCATGCTCCCTGCTGCCAAATAATCATAATTTGCACAGATCATATCATCACCTCCCCAACTCATCCCCTATTCACTGTGGCATGCAGATATTGTAACCTAATTGTCTTTCTTTTAAAAGGTATCTCTGAATTCAAATTCCTAAGAGAATATTTCCTTGAGACTTTTGAACTTCATATAGATTGTGTGTCCCCTTTTGTAAGATTTCATGCAACAACTTCATTTGGCTTCAGCTGGGAGTGCAATTAATGAGGTGAGAGGTCGTGTGTGATTAACATAGCTATGGGTAAAACAGACATTTTCATTTAGAATAAATAAGGGATTGTAAATGCCAAATACAAATCAGCTTTTAATATAAGGTATGTGCACTCTTCTAGAACTTAGGGTTTAAAAGATGCCCCCACTCCTGTACATTGCAGATAAGATGATAAGTGGGCCCCTTATGTGGAAAAAAATACTATTAAAATTTTAAATGTACATTTACTTTGACCCAGTGATTCTATTCTTGGCTGTTTATCATAGAGATATATGTATTCATGTACCAAATGAGGTTTCTCCAAGTATATTCACTACAAAAGGCATGTAGTAGCAAAAGGGGGAAGCAAACTAAAAGTTTACCAATAGACTACTTAGTATAATAAATTTAGCGCACCCACATAATGAAATAGTATGCATCTATCAAAAACAATGCGTCAGCTCTATGTATGACAGTAGAGGAATAAAGATTTCACAAATAAATATGGCAAAAATAAGAAAAGGCAAAAGAATGTACAAAATTGTATGTACATAAATTAGCATGATATTTTTGTAAAGATGTATAAGAAATATAAAAGACAGATAACAGTAGTTACCTCTGACTGGGTAGGAAAAGAGAAGTTTGACCGTCCTTTCTTCCCAATATACCCTTCAGAAAGCTGTACTATTTATAGCAGGTGCTTGTGTTACTTACTCAAGATAAATAGGCATAAAATTTTAAAAGAGCCACAAACTTATCTCTAATGCATGTAAAACCTGAACCACTTTTTCCTATTCCTAATAAACCACCACTTTAATTAACAAGCAAATTTTATTGCTATTGGGAAAATACTCAATTTCCCTTCATAGTGTGCTTTCTCATTTTTTTTTTTCTGCCTTTCAGTAACCTACCACAACTCTAATCTCCATTAATATGCTTCCAGGCCTACATAACAGCTGAGTTGTAGAAATACTATTATACTGATAAACACAAACAATTTTCTACAGTTATATGTTTTTCTTTTCCTGGCTTATAAGTATTTCCTTGTCAAGATTTGTGAATATTTTTGTGTATGCCTGTGCGTTTGTGTATCTAGGATCATCATTAACACTTCCAAAGGTACAAGGAAGTTGGATATAAGATTTAGTATTTTATCAGATAATGTAATATTTTAGGATTTAGAGTAAATACATTACTCTCTCCTATCTGTTCTCAAACTTCTTAACCATAACAGGTCTTATATTTACCTCTTAACTCATTATGTCGTGTAGAAAAAAATATATATATATATACCTTCCAATTTTTCTTGGGAATATCTCACCAATAAGGTTTTTATGTATTAATCTGAAAGTTAATAATTGTCTTCATTAAACTTTCCATTATCATTAAAATTTACAAAAATAAAAAGAAAATTTGATTTAATTGCTTTAATAAAATGAAATAATATATTCATTGAAGAGTTAAGATAAACATTAATCTTAAACATTTACTACACATTGTTAATATCAAAATAGATTTATGAATACTACTGAGTGTGAAATTAAAATCAGCTATTCAAAATCAAAACCCTCTTTCAATGAATAAGGTTGCCAGGTCACATTGTTATGTTTGAAGTATGTTATTAATTCAACTCTTTCATATATAGTGAATGTAGAAACTATTCTCTGAAATTTCCAATTACATATTATGAATATATTTGTTGAAAAACAAGAACCCTTGGGATGCCTGGGTGGCTCAGAGGTTGAGCGCCTGCCTTTGGCCCAGGACGTGATCCTGGAGTCCTGGGATCGAGTCCCACATCAGGCTCCTTGCATGGAGCCTGCTTCTCTATCTGACTGTGTCTCTGCCTCTCTCTCTCTGTCTCTCATGAATAAATAAATAAAATCTTAAAAAAAAAGGAACAAGAACCCTAATGAGATATGAGTTGTATTTGAAAAGACATCCTGTGTTAGTTGGACCTCTCTTCATCACTGATGTGGCTCATGACACCAACAATAGTACGGCCGAATGGAATCAGCTTCATCCCAAGGTGAGAAGGAACCAGAAACTGTACTGCTGCTCTTGGCTTCAGCGTTGGAACTGTAACAATTGCTGCTTTCTCTACACTGTACTTTACAGAGGACTAAAGAAATTTAATCGAAATACTTTTATTAATATCCTAGTAAACTGGTATACATAATAAAATTATGCACACTAGTTTTCCACCTTCAGTTTGGAGTTGTATAACTTGAGACAATTCAACTTGCCCCTTTTGGTCTGTTCCCTCCTCTGCAAAATGAATGCAAGACCACAAACCCAAGGAGTTATTCACTAAAGTGAAGGTGAAAGGGCTTTGTATACTCCACAGTAGCGGAAAGAAAAAAGGTTTGTTACCAGACCAAATCAAAATGCCCTGTGCAGATAGGCAGAGCTCGTGTTAGCTCTCTTTTGTATTTATTCTTCTCTAAACAGAATCTTTTTTTTTTTTTAAAGAATCCTTCCTGGTAGCTGAACTCACTCTTTGATTTTCACTTCTCTCCTTCCCTACTTAGTACTGTCAGTCATTAACAATTTCTTGGCCCTTGTCTTTGGTCCATCTGGGCCTGTGCAGTGGTGCCTCACAGGAGGGTCCTACAAGGCAGGAGGAAGGCAGCAAAGGGGACCCCAAGAACATGTTGATTCCAAAGAGAGAAAGGGAGTTTACCTCTCCACAGTGTGTTTAAAAAAAAAAAAAAAAAGTTGGAGATAACAGACAGTGCTAGATAAAGAGACAGGGAGACATAGAGACAGGGAGACAGAGAGACGGAGAGTGAAATAAATTATGTCCTGAGGCTTCTTCAGGAAAAGCCTCAAGGAACAGGCAGTGATAGCTTCCTGAGATGAATTTAAGTACCCCAGAGCTGCCTGGAGGAGCAAGACAATGGAACTGTACCTTCTGGTTTCTGCAACATTGGACTTTGGCAGAAGTTAGACTGGGGCCCTAATGATGTTGAACATTTTTTCTTCTGCTTATTGATCACTTGTACATCTCTTTGAAACAATATTTATTTGAATTTTTCCATATTTAATTGTATCATACATTGACATTGTTCAGTGTGAGAATTATTTATATATTTTGAATATATTCTAATGGTCCCTTAGCAGATATGAATTTTGCAAATATTTTGTTCTCATATTGTGATAGCATCTTCATTTTATTGATAATGTCTCTTATGAACTGAATATTTGTGTGCTTCTAAAATTTTTATGTTGATTACAATCCCAATATGATGGTGTTTGGAAATGGGGCCTTTGGAAGGTAATTAAGTCATGAGAGTAGAGCCTTCGTGAGTAAGATCAACCCCTTTATAAGAAAAGTTCAAAGTGATATTTCATTCTCTTTCTACCATGTGAGTAACAACAAGAAGGTCCTCTGTAAACTAGGAAGAGGGCATTCACCAAGAATTCAACCATGCCAGCACCCTGATCTCAGACTTCCAGCCTCCAGAACTATGAGAAACAATGTTTGTTGTTTAAGCCACCTAGTCTATGAAAATTAGTGATAGCAGATCAAGTTGACTAAAATAATGTCATTTGATCCATATTTAATTTTGATGAAGACTAGTTCATCTTTTTAATTTTTCTGCTGTTGCTGTTGCTTTGCTGTCATATCCAAGAAATCATCGCCTTGTCCAAGTTCAGAAAGATTGATTGATTGATTGATTGATTGATTTTATTTATTCATAAGAGACACAGAGAGAGACAGAGGAAGAGAGAGGCAGAGACACAGGCAGGAGAAGCAGGCTCCATGCAGGGAACTGGACATGGGACTCGATCCCGGGTCTCCAGGATCACAACCTGGGCCAGAGGCGGCACTAAACCACTGAGTCACCCAGGCTACCCAAAACTTTTTTTTTTTCTTTCAATATATATCTGTGCTCTTTGCATGAATATTGTGAACTTAAAATAATTGTTTCTATATTCTCTTGTTAGTTAGGAGCTAGACGTGAGCAGTGGAAGGAATACCCCTGTAGTCAACAAAACCAGCCCACATCTTCCTCCGACTAGATGTTATAGCCTACAGAACTTTCTCTCAGGAGATGCAAGCCAAGTCCAGAGAGAAGGTGTTGTCAGTTTAACCTCTAGATAGTTATATGGCTTTTAACATAAATTAGCATTTCTGTTACAGCCCCAACCCCAATCAGCAAGAAAGGCTGCCATGGTGGTTCTGGTACAAATCTGTCTTCATTCCAGAGAACTTTGGTGATCCTTTAGAACAAGTATCTGAGTTTTCCCATCTTCACTCTGAAGACCACAGATGTTGAATATATTAATTCCTCCTTCCACATTTCCAGCAACTGGTCAAGCTGGGATTCAAATACAGGTATTTTGGTTGCAGAGTACATACATCTAACCACTGCTCTAATCTGTCCACATTTTTTACAGTACTTGGGATATTAAGGATGTGTTTGGTGGGATAAGAGGCAGAGATTGATATATCAAGTGTATATCTAAACATCTTCCCTTGTTTCAGGATCTCTTTTCCTCTAGGGCCCATGGTTCTTGGTCAAGGGTGGGCAGTGAAGCAAAGTGTATTGAGTGATAGGACAAAGCACCCAAGGAGGGAAAGCACCCCAGAGAGTTGCCTTTAGGGCTTCTAAATTTAAGGGTTTTTACAGAAATGTTTGGTGGGCTGTTTTAATCTGATTAACCTCCATGCACCTGTCACTCAATCAGGTTTTGTCCACACTGTCATGTACCTATCCGGTAGTTGTTCACGTGGGAAAAAATGGAGGGCTCCTCTGGGTTAGTGTAGAATCTTTTTCATTTTAAGGGCATTTTCCTCTTAGGATGAAGGCCCTTTGCTCCTGCCTGTCTTTCTTCCGACTATCCTCTATTGCCCAGATATCCCTTTCTTATATAATTGTGAATTAAAACTATGTAACATAAATGGAAAGTAATAGTAATATTACTAGTACTCATCGCTAGACTACATAATTTACATTTACCAATACAAAATTCAGAATTTTGCAATCTAAAGAAACTTATACCTTAAAATCATTTCAAGAAAATATAGGAAACTATTTAGTAAATCATCACCTATCCTTAATAACATAATAATATACTAATTATATAAGTAATAAAAAAATAAATAAAATAAAATAAAATAATAGGCTGAAATATTTGTTTTTTTTTAAAGATTGTATTTATTTATTTGAGAGAGAGAGAAAGAGAGCATGAGCAGGAGGAGGGGCAGAGGAAGAAGGACAAGCAGACTGCCTGCTGAGCAGGGAGCCTGATGCAGGGCTTCATCCCAGGATCCTGAGATCATGACCTGAACAGAAGGAAGACGTTTAACTGACTGAGCCACCCAGGTTCCCCAATAGGCTGAAATATTTGTATTAAATGGTATATGTAGAACTGGGCTCTATTGCAAACAATTCCAGATACTTACTAAAATCTTTGTACAAATATAACACAGAAAACAAAAAACTCCTAATAAAACTGACAGTCTGAGACTGATAAAGACCATGAATCTGTGAATACTTTTCACAAGCTATAAAATTCAAAGATCAGCACTAAAGCAAACTCTGGCCACCAATGGTGGCGTTCACTGAACAGGCATGGCATGGTATGGCGTGGTAACAGAATAAAAGACATTTGGTCAAAGTAAGACTGTCATAAAGTGTACACCAAACAGGATAAAGCAGCCATCTTTCTCCAACATGGGTTCTATATTTTTACTTAAAAAATATAGTTCTTTTCAAGTTTCTATAATTATTATTATGGTCAGTTTTAGATTTATCATTTTGTTTATTACCCATTTTTCCTGTTATTTTGTTCCTAAAATTTTCTTTCCTTCTTTCTTCTAGGTTGATTTAAAAAAAAAATAGTATTGTATTTTAATTACTCTGTTGAATTTTAAGCTATACCTATTTGCTTATTTTCAGTGCTTGATCTAAGTATTATAATATGCATCGTTAACCTATCAAGTTTGCTTAGAATTAATATTTTACTACCCCCCATAAAATGTAAGAACCAGTTAATAGTATGATTCAATTTATTGCCCTGTCCTTTGTGTAGTTGTCACATGCATTATATTCACACACACACACACACAATTTTAAATACAATAATGATATTTTACATTTCCCATGTCCATTAATACTCTTCATTTCTTCCAGAATATCTGAGTTTTCACATGGTATTATTTTCTTTCAGCCTGAAAAATTCCCTTTTTGCTTATATTACAAAATACAAATGAATTCTTATAGCTAAGAGTTATATGAAAGTGTTTATTTTGCCCTTATTTTTTTGAAATATTTATTTATGTAGAACTCTGTGCCGAGTGTGGAGCCTGATGCAGGGCTTAATCTCACAACCCTGAGGTGATGACCTGAGCTGAAACCAGGAGTTGGACAATTAAGGGATTGAGCCACCCAGGCACCATAGTGAAGAAAGCTTTTATATTCAAATTCACCAACCCTGTCAGATGCTGCCTCTAAATATTTATTTATATAGAACAGTGTTGATTTGTCATTCTTTCAATTTAGCACTTTGAATATTGCTTTCTTTTTTTTTCACTTCTAGTTCCCATTAATCTGATTAGAAGTCAGTATAATTAATATAGTTATTTCCCTATAGGTAAATTATTTTTTTTCTTTTCTCCACTTTCTGGAAGTTTGCAAGATTTTGATCCTTTTTTTTTTTCTTTGCTGTTGTTGTTCATTTATTTTGTTTTGTTTTCAAAAGGTTGGCTATGATAAACTTAAGGAAGTTTTTTATATGTTTAATTCCTGATGGAAATTGGCTGAATCTCTTAGTACTGCAAACTAACATGTTTTAAATAGATCTTGGAAATATTTAGCCAGCGTTTTTTTAATCATATTCTTTAATCCCATTCTCTTGCTCTTATCCTTTGGGGACTCCTATTATTATATATATGTTAGATAGCTTGATATTGTCCCATACATCACTATAATTATCTTCATAGTTTTTCAAATATTTTTTTCTTAATAAAGTCTTTCTTTTTATACATACTTTTCTAAAGATTTTATTTATTTTTTAGAGAGAGAGAGAAAGAGCTTGAGGACAGGGGGAATGGGCAGAGAGAGAAAGAATTGCAATGAGATTCTGTGCCGAGTGTGGAGCCTGATGCAGGGCTTAATCTCACAACCCTGAGGTGATGACCTGAGCTGAAACCAGGAGTTGGACAATTAAGGGATTGAGCCACCCAGGCACCACAGTGAAGAAAGCTTTTATATTCAAATTCACCAACCCTGTCAGATGCTGCCTCTAATCTGGTGGTAAGCTCAACTAATATATTTACCCTTTTATTTTTTTTTTTTTAAGATTTTGTTTATTCATGAGAGACATAGTGAGAGAGGCAAAGACACAGGCAGAGGGAGATGCAGGCTCTGTGCAGGGAGCCCAATGTGAGACTCAATCCCGGGTCTCCAGGATCATGCCCTGAGCCCAAGGCACCTGTGCCACCTGCACCACCCAGGTGTCCCATATATTTACCTTTTAAGGATTTAGAATTCTGTCTATCCAACTATCCAATTCTCCATCCATCCATCCATCCATCCATCCATCCATCTATATATCATCTTCATTTTTCTTCTCTTGATATCTGTTCCTCTCATTATATCTGCTCATTAATTATGACTATATTTACCTCTTAGTAGCACAAAACACATATGACAATTACTCTTAACATTGAGGTGTAATTCCAACACCTCAATCATCTCCAGGTTGTTTTGTATTGTTATCCTTCCTTTTTTTGATTTTTAAAAAGTTTAGTTTTATTTTGTCTTTTTTTTTTTTTTTTAATCTTAGCCAGGACATCGTGAATAGTACCGTATTTGGTTATTTTCCCTGAAGTACATGGATTTTGTCCTGGGAAGACAGCTTGGCTGGACTAAAACTGTCAACTTCGTTTCCTAGCAATGGATAGCAGCTGGATCTTTGCTCAGTTTCCTGGCTCCTTGGATTCTGTCCTATAAATGTAGTTTATGCCATCAGCCAAGCATGTGACTGGAGTTTATAGAAATATTTGAGCTTCTCCATCTGCAGTTCTTTTATTTTTAAAAAAAATATTTATTTATTCATGAGAGACACAGACAGAGGCAGAGACACAGGCAGAGGGAGAAGCAGGCCCCTTACAAGAAACCCGATGGGGGACTTGATCCCTAGACCAGGATCACGCCCTGAGCTGAAGGCAGACGCTCGACCACGCAGTCACCCAGGTGTCCCCATGCAGTTCCTTTCTTTATGTCATTTTCATCTTCACCTTTCAGCTGCTCTGGCAACCCCCAAGTTCAATATCTTGCTAGTATTGCAAGAAAACCAGGGCATTTTGATTGGGTTCCCAGCTTCCTTCTCAGACATCAGTGGTAGAGAGAGCACTCTCTGGTAAGAATTCTTAAATATTTAATCTCAGTTCTCTTCTTTCATGCTATACTTTTCCTCTAGTTTATGGGGTTGTTTCCATTGTTTTTGTTTTGTCTTTTCTTTTCTCACAAATGCCTACAAATAACTGCCTTCTGAAATGTCTCCTGTAGTTTATGAGTTATGAGAACTTGGTCTAATACAATCAACCTATGTATTATCAGAAACAGAAATGATCAGATATTTCAAAGTGGCCAGATAATGTTCCTTCCCCCTTATATTTTTTTTAAATTCAAATTATTTTTATTTATTTTTAAAGATTTTATTTATTTATTCACAAGACACACACATGCACACAGAGAGAGAGAGAGAGAGAGAGAGGCAGAGGGAGAAGCAGGCTCCATGCAGGGAGCCCGATGTGGGACTTGATCCCGGATCTACAGGATCACACCCTGGGCCAAAGGTGGCGCTGAACCGCTGGGCCACAGAGGCTGCCCTAAAAATCAAATTAGATTGTAATTAATTAAGATGCAGTTTCACAAGATAAAGTACATGTACTTAACCTTTTTTTTTTTTTCTTCAAGACAGGGTACCCTCAAGTATATCAGTCACTTAGAAGTAATTTATTTTGGAATGGCAGTTTTTTGTTTTATTTTTCTCTTTGTTTAATTAGACCACATATCAAATACCCAACAATATAGTGCTGCAGAATGCTTATTAGTGTATGTAAATTGAACTGTATGCTATGAACAGCAGCTTAACTACTAATGAAAAATCTGAGGAAACCATTCACCCAGTATAAAAGAGAATAACACTCCTTTTGCCTAAGTGACCTCACCTATCCCCAGGGACTAAATTCATGAACTAGAGACTTAGAATCATACTCACATATTTCTTTTTTCCTTTGCAGTTTATACCAACTTAGCATAATGTTTTGTTTTGAAATTTTTAGCTCTATAAGTTAAAATCTAAGCATTTGAAAGCCTTCATATCTAAAATTTAACTCATCATCTTTTCCCAAACTTTCCTACTCTTATATTTATATATTTTGTTCTACTACTGCAACACACTCATATAATACACTATTATCTTTCATCTTTTACCTGGCATCTCCAAATAGCTCTCTTCTTGGTTCCTCTGCTTCCAAATTTGATTCATTCTAACCTTTGATCTGCATAATGCTCAGAACTTATTTTTCAGCCATAAGTTTAATATATTATCTTACTTAAAAAGAAAACCAAACCATGAGGCAGAGATATGCTTGATTTTGTAAAAAGAAAAAAAAGAAGAAAGCTTCTCCATAGTATTTTCAATTATTACTTTAATTACTTATTGTTTATCCTTAGACTTTTATTTAATGTGAAAATACATGAATTTTACATGAACACTGATAAAAATTGAACAAATCAGCCTCACTGACAAGGAGTTAGAAAAACAAATAAGAACAACAAATGTGTTCAAAACCAAGTATTTTGCTGAAATCACATAAAGATACTTAGCTACAATTGAATAGTTAAGCTCTATTTGAATGAGTGTTCATTTTGAATATAATATCCCATGGACCATTTTATCATTTGCCATATGTTATGTAATTACATAAATGTTGGTATATGCTGTGAATATGCTGCAAATTAACAACATTTCTTGTTTCTGGAAAGAAAATGAGAAATTAATTTGGCAAATGTCAAGTTCAGTTCATGTCAAGATGCTTTTTGTGTCATGATCCATCATGAGAAATTAAACAGATATATTCTACTAAATAGATCACTTTTGGGGCAGCAGCTGTGGTTCAGGTTTGTTCATTTAGCAGATTCATTCCACCTGACTTTGGAGAAATTACTGAGATGATGTTTTCACAGTCTGAGTATGTTTTTGTTTCCTTTGCCCAGTTCAGTTAGAGGTGGTAAAGGAAAAGGATATTATTATGTTGTTTTACGTATCATCAGTTGAAAATAGCTGCTACAGTAGCTTCATTCATACACCAATAATCAGAAAATAAATATAAATTAAAACTGAATACATCTAAAGCTTATTTTAACATAAAGTATAATATTTTTAAGTGCTAAGAATTGCTCTAAATGAAATATAACTGTATAAGTTTCAAAAGCTTACAATGATATGTATATCAACAGTGTGCATTGTCTTCCATAGTATTTTAAATTACATTTTCTAACACTGATTCAGGGAGTAAGGGAAACAGATTGTCATATTCCAAAGTCAAGAGGTATTTTAAGTGTCTTGTTTCTGATTCCTTGTTGAACAAAAATGTAACCCAAATTTATCATAATTTTGCACTTTCTCTCCATGACTGTGTGTTTGTCACAGTTCTCTGTTATAAAATTACTTCTTTTGACAAATGTATTTTAATACCCTTTGACCAAAAGTATTCTTATAGATAATAAGTTTACTTTATGTAGTGGAAAATATAGATATGGACTTAAGTAAATGTTTTTTTTTCTTATTTAAACATTTGCATAATTTTGTAAGCATAACATATTTATCAAGGCTTTCAAGAACTTCGTTGTCTTGCCTGTGAGATACTGTAGCCCGAGAAACAAAGTATAAAATGGTTCAATATCCATGTGTATAAGACGTTGTACTAGTCATTTTACATAGATTATCATCTTTAATATTCATAATAGACTAATCTCTATTATGCACATCAAAAATACAGATCATAAGATATTAAATAATCCAGTATGTATTCAGCTAGCGGTTGTCTGAACTCACTGCAAAGCTATTTATTCAATAACTTGTGTTCTTAATCTCTGTGAGGAAATTGAATAGGAATCATCTCACCCTTTCTACTTGTGACCAGTGTGAGGGATATATGTAATGATCTAATATCCAGAACAACATGAGGTGCTCTTTGTTCCAAAAAGATACAATTACTCATCCTTTTGTTATATACCATTAAATCATTGAACTGACATATGAACTTTAGACATATCTAAAATCACATGTATAATTATCCCTAATTGTTTATTTCAAGGCTATAATATAGAAGTTTTACCCAAAGTTAATTTTTATAAAAAAGTTAAGGTACTATTATTATTACTGTGAATCAGCATAAATTCAGAGAATATTTATACTAAATCCTTTTTTCCAAATCATTTCAAAAACTCCAAAGACCAAATAATCCTTGCAGGGGATTAGCCTACATTTTAAAGCTCCAGTGATCCAGATAATCTCTTTGGAGAATTCATCCCACTGTTTAGTGCTCCAAAGACAACATAGCAATTCTCTTAAAGAATAACATTATTATAGAAAAAATTTAAGAATAGAGAAACATCATATCCATTTATAAATATATTTTAAGATAGTACTCAAATAATTTCAGAAATAAATTGACTTTGCTCTAAATACATTTATTGGTTTTGATTTGTATGTTTAAATACATAAACCAATATATTCACAACTTAAATGCAAATATGACAGTGCTGGAGGCCCTTGTACACTACTCACTGTAAAATCCTAACAAGAGACTATCCAATGAATTGATGAAAATGAAATCTCCAGATTGACATTGATTTTTTTTCCTAGAAAATAAGCCACAGAGAGGAGGCATACAAAATGGTACTCCAAAAGAAAACATCTGAGTTTATTTTTCTCCCTTCTCCCACACAAGGCTAGAGAATCTATCTCTTTGAATATTTTAAATTCTTAATTACACAGCTGAGAATAAACAATAACTTGCAGAGTTCTGCATAGGTTCCAAAGGCTGGATGCTGAACAATAGATGGATGTTTAGAAATAGGACTACAGAGGGTTTGGTCCCAAATCAGAATATTCCCTACATATTTACCTACTGGTATGTGAAGTAAAAATAGTTAAAATGCTGATAATATGGCAGTATGGAAAAATATATTGTAGTGTGCAATATATTGTAGCATATTGCAGTATGTCTGCAAATTGTTTGCTTTGTGTTAAAAAAATTAACATTATTAAAATTGTGGGTTGCCTGATGGTTTAGTTTCTGTATGAGTGAGCTTAAATAAATAATAATGCTGATCTATCAAAAGTCATTAAGGAAAACGTGAAATTTAACTTATTAGGTTGCATTTCCTGGGAGGCAAGAAGCAAAATATGTGCAAATGTACTGGCAAGTCCCATCAGGGTCAACACTTTTGAGAGTGTAAAAGAAATTGAATTGAGTGTTGAGCCATGATGCAGACCCTGGTCATGGACCATTCTGGACCTGAAATAACTTCAGAGTTCTCCCACCTTAAGGCAAATGTTCCGGGTCTTTGTACCCTACATGTACCTGTCATTGCGTGTAGGAGGTACCGTGGAGAGAGAAGAATGACCTAGGTTAGGTGGATTTTTTTCAACCAAAAACAATTCTCAAGGAAGGTCTCAGTTTATAGCACAAAACCAATAACACTCCCTGCAAATGGAGGAATGAGCATTTCAATATGAAAGAGGATCTGGTGTGGGTATTACAGTATCGGCTGTGATCTTCCCTTGAAGTACCTAAGCCCATTTGATTGAGTTCTGCAAACTGTCTCTCCAGGATACTGGTTGGACTCTTTCTGGGAAAACTGCAAAAAGTAAGATACATAGGAGAAACTCTCACAGCTGATCTCAAAGTGGTAACAGTTATCACCTTTCAGCTTCACCCATTAGAGATTCCTCTAATCTGAAGTGGCACCTCTATGAGTATTAGTTACCTGGGGCCATGGCAACAAATTGCTACAAACTGGTGACTTACAACAACAGGAGTTTATTATCTTATAGTTGCAAAGGCTGCAAGTCTGAAATGAAGGTGTGGGCAGGGCCAGGCTACCTCCGAACGTTCTAGGCAAAAATCCCCCCTTGCTTCTTCCAGATTCTGGTGGCTCCTGGCATTCTGGAGTAAACACTAAGCAAACTCTCAGGAAGCAGTGTTAGCTGAGACCCTGTAGGCAGAAAAATAAATCCTTATGCAGAATAAGTCTTATTCACGGTCAAGATAAATCATTACCCATTCCGTGTGGAAAGAATCCATATAAGTCACTTATCACAAAGTGGCTCCTAAAAGTTTTTGAGAGATGGAGTCATACTGAGGGCTCAGTATTTGTATTTGTCCCTGTTGATGGAAAGTAGGACACTACGGAGTCTCAGTAATTAGATTACCCTTGAGTAAGAGTCCACATTCTTGGGCTCATAAATATTCTCCATCCTTGCCACTGTGACTACTCTGTGAGTGCACTCCATTTATATAGGGGACTAATGACAGAGACTACCCAATATCAACTTACTAAGACATTGTGCCTACTTGAATGTCTTCCATGTTGATGTTCTATGATTGATGTGTGATACAAAGGTCGTGCTTTTTGTACCTTTTCATATTTCCACCTGTATGTCTCCTCTGTGGGTCTTCATGTCACCAAACTTTCAATCTTTTTCCTTTAGGCCATGGATTAATTTGGTAAGCTATTTACCAATGACCCTGAATCAGGTCATAGTCTTACATGTGGTCAATTCTCTCTCTACACCATATTCACTGCTTGGAACAATGCTTACTAGGAAGATATTATTTTTCCTCACTAGTCCTTAAGGCACACAAATGAATTATGCTATTTTATAATAGCAACCCATTTAAAAAATCTGTATATATATACAACAAACTAACTGATGTATGAATCAAAACTATTCTTTTTCTTCCTCTGTCAACTGGCCTAAAGAACTATCTCATGTGGTTTACATGTGACCTAAGCGAGGACCTCTGGCAGTACTGTGGTGGATGACATGGTCTACTGGACTACTTTCTTTTTTTTTTTTATTTATGATAGTCACACACACAGAGAGAGAGAGAGAGAGAGAGAGAGAGAGGCAGAGACACAGGCAGAGGGAGAAACAGGCTCCATGCACCGGGAGCCCAACGTGGGACTCGTTCCCAGGTCTCCAGGATCGCGCCCTGGGCCAAAGGCAGGTGCCAAACCGCTGCGCCACCCAGGGATCCCCCTGGACTACTTTCTAATTAAAGATACAATATACTATGTCTTTCTCATGCTTCTACTTTTTTCAGAGTATGACAAGAATGCAAAATCATGACCATTCTGTATTTGGGTCATTTCTCAAGGTTGTGTTTACATTAAAAACCTTGAAGATTGAGGTAATGTTTCTCCCAGAAGAAGAACCAAGCTTGCTTTGGAAAGAGCATTTCAAAAGAGTGTTTTTTAAAGAGTGTTAACAATTTCAGTGTTTCTCAGATGTGATGCTGCACACTACTTGCAATAATCATCTACTTTCTGCATCATTCCTCCTGGACTTGGGGTAAGAGGAATCAATGCTAACAAGACTCATGCTGCTTATGGTACCTTGAATGAAAAACTCTTTTGCCTATGTGTCAGGAGTTTTGTGTCTTCCATCTATTATCAATAAAACAGCAATAAGTTAACTTATTAGATTGAAAGTAGTATAAAATTACTAGCCACTGTCATTTGTTCATATAGCTCACATGTTCCCTCTTTCTCTGCTTATGATAAATCCAGAATGTACTGCTTTTATCATCTGTTAGATTGCTGATGGACCCAAATAAGCATACTTTTTTGGTCTACATCACAAGTCTTTCAATAGGGCACTCTGACTACATGGTCACTTCATTTCCCACAGTTATGTGCTCTCTCTTGATATAGAGGCAGTTGCATACCAGATCATGTTAATCAAACCGTATTTGTATGTTTGGCATAAATAATTTAGACTTGTCCCAAACCTAAATGAGTAATGGATATGTGGAGGGAAGGGGTGGGAGGAATTGTATCTGCTCACATGCAGTGCTGAATCTTTATTTAGAAAAAAAAAAAAGTTTATGAAAGGCACACTTAGAAGAACTTGAAACTATAAAGTCTTAAGTCAGCATTCCAAAAATCTCCCAAGGCTATCCCAATTCATTAGGATATATATACAAACTAGCAAGTTGTGGAATCAATGAATCTTAAAAGCAGAAATTTCAATACATACTCTCCAGAGGTTCACTGATTAATACGTATATCTTTCTTAGAGCATTTGAAAAGTAGAACCTATCTTAATTCATGTTATAATAAATAAAAATTTCCCTTAATACAAATGCTCATTTCATCAATATAATGAAGTTTGCTATCTTCATGGTGTTGATTTCTGAAAGTTATATTGCCTTTTCTTTTTTCATAATCATGTATCTACCTTTACTTAAAATCTTATACTTGCTTTAAAAGTCCTGCATTTTTTATTGCCAATGAGTTTTCTACTCATAATTTTAAGTATAGATGACAAATAGCAAAGTTAGACTAGTAGTACTAGGAGAAAGAAATCACAACTCTAACAAGACAGTAGGAGAAGACATCAAGTAGGAAACAAATAGTACATGCTGCATGCTTCCAATTATACAAAATTCTAGAAAATGTAAACTACTATATAGCAACAGAAAGCAGAGTAATGGTTGCTTGAAAATGAGGAAGGGGACAGGGAGAGATTAGAGGAGGGAAGAACTTTTGGGAATATGATAGATATATTTTTTGTTTTGACTGTAGCGACGATTTTAGAGACATCAACATCTACATCTATACCTATAAATTAATATTCAATATGTACAGTTTATTTTTGATAGTTTGCCTCATTACTGATGTTTAAAGACAAAAAATATATAAAAATTCACAAACTTAAAAGTTCTTTCAACCTAGAGACCATTTTTTTTCTTTTTCTCAGTAACCATGAATCAAGTGATAACAAGAATGTCAAAGATAAATGATTTCTCAGTATCGAAGTTGAAGGAGAAGTATCAATCACTATGCAGATAAAGTCAGCTTCGTTTCACATGCCTAATGAATTAATGGTACTAAAACTCAGGACAGTATGTAAATACAGAACAGTGCAAGCTCTGATAATTATAGTTAAAAGGGACGTCTGGGTGGCTCAGCAGTTGAGTGTCTACCTTTGGCTCAGGTCATGATCCTGGGATCTGGGATCGAGTCCCATATCAGGCTCCTGGCATGGAGCCAGCTTCGCTTCTCCCTCTGCCTGTATCTCTGCCTCTCTCTTTATGTCTCATGAATAAATAAATAAATATTTTTTTTAAAATACAGTTAAAAACAGCAATGTAAAAGTTGAAACTATTCACTAATGGATCAATAATACTTATCTAATTCATTTAAAGTAAGTTTTGAATAAGCTTTTAAAAGTAGGTAGATTTGCAAAATGATAAAGTACATATACAGAAAAGACTTTTTTTTTCTCAAAATGTATCGCTTGCTACATTCCAGGCAATGTTTTAGGCATTGGAGATAGCAAGGAAGAAAACAAAACAAAACAAAAAAAACTCCATGACTTTAAAGAATCAATTTATTTGTTTATCTGTGTATTTATTTTAGATATTTTCTTTATTTATTTGAGAGAGAGAGCATAAGCAGTGGGAAGAGCAAAGGGAGAGGGAAAAGTAGAATACCTGGCAAGGAGGGAGCTCAGCTTGGGGCTAGATCCTGGTATCTAATGATTAAGATATAAACATATTTTTAATTCCATGTACAAATGATATTATGTGATATTTGCCTTTTTTGTGTGACTTATTTCACTTTGCATAATAACCTCTAGGCTCATCTATGTGTCATGAGTAGCAAAATATATATAGATATAAATACCACATATTCTTTATCCTTTGGTCTCTGTATAGACACTTAGGTTGCTTCCATGTCTCAGCAATCAGAAATAATGCTGCAATAAAATCAAGGTGCATATATCTTTTCAAATTAATCTTTGTTTTCTTCAGATAAATACTCAGAAACAAAATTCCTGGATTGTATGGTATTTCTTTTCTCTTTCGAAATTTATTTATTTGAGAGGGAGTATGTGCAAGCACATGCACACACAGAGTGAGAAAGAGGGCCACAGTGAAAGGGAAAGAGAATCTTAATCATTAGATTATCTTTCCTCTGATTTATATTTCATATGATCTTTAGCAAAAAATTCTAAAACAAAAAGATAAAGCAAAATACAATAACATCCTAAGATGCACAGACTTTTATAAGAAATGATATTACTTCTATGTCTCTATGATATATTGTATTTTCTATGACTTTGCGACAACTGTGTATATCGTTTTAATCTCTTTATTTCCATAGATATATGTTCACCTAATAGTTTATATTCTTCACCTTTTTCACTTATATTTTCCAAGAAATACTGTAGTTAGAGGGCACAGTGTTTTATTTCTATGTATTATTTTCACAAATACTTAGAAAAACAAGGTAGAAATATAACTAAGGAGGAAACTTGTTAGAGCTATCCTGTAACTTACTAGCATTTCATATCTCACTTTTCTCTTGTGTTATGCTTGAAATAGATTAATGGAATCCCTCCTGCAGTTATGTACTCCATCTATATTGAAAAGGTAATGAGAAACTGTCTCTGTGATCAATTTTCAGATTTTCTATAAATAAATGTTTCCTTACAATTTTATTCTACAAAAAATGAAATTAATTTTCAGTGCAATATATGTTAGTGTGTTTTCTTTCAGTTAGCAGTAAATGCTAACTGAATCAATCATTTAAGGGAATTAATTTTAAAACTGCACCCAAATTCTGCAATAGACCTTTAAATAGTGACTTTTCCTAGATTTCTTCCTTACTATTGATTATAATACTATGTAATTATAATCAGACAAAAATCCAGGATATACAGAAGCATTATAAGACTAGGAAATCAAAGAAAACCAAGACCTGTAAGCACTGACTTCCAGTTAAAAGTGGGGCACTGAACCTCTGTTCAATATATTTTTCTTTTTTCCTCACCTAAATTTACTTAAAAAATGAATAGAGAAATCAAAAGCATAACCTAAATGAAAAATATTTAGAAAGGAAAGTTTATAAGACTCTTGACTCACAGATAACCTATAGCAAAGTTAGAAAAATTAAAGAACTAAATATCAAGTACCTATAGAGGGAATGCCAATAAGACTATGACAATCTGTCACAGAACCAACGACAGGTGCAGATATGGAAAGCATCATGAAATGTGAATGGTTGAGGAGAGACATGATAAAGAAAAAAGAAGAATTGGTCAAAATTCTCTAAAAGATATATGTCCCCAAATGCCTTTGTCCAGTTTATTAGTGTAAATAAACAGACTCCAACCCTGCAGGTAACAGCTGTTTTATACTATGTAGAATTTGGAGCAGAAATGGTCCATTCCATGAAATAAAGACACAGAAGAAGACAAGAAAAATCATATCTTTTAAAGAATGTGAGGAATTTGAAAGGTTTCTTAGTAAAAGGTGCCCTTGTCCTTATGTTATCAGAATAACAAGATCCAAAATTTGTTGATGGATTATTACAAATAATATGCTCATGATCATAGAGTTTTCAATAATTGGTCTGAGTGCTTCTTGAGAAACAAAGACTGAAAAGGAATGCCAAATATTTAATGAAACTATATATCCCTATATACATTTTATTTTATTATTTTTTTAAAGATTTTATTTATTTATTCATGAGATACACGAGAGAGAGGCAGAGACACAGGCAGAGGGAGAAGCAGGCTCCTTGCAGGGAGTCCATTGTGGGACTCGACTCCAGGTCTCCAGGATCACACCCTGGGCTGAAGGCGACGCTATGCCCCTGAGCCACCTGGGTCCTTACTATGGACTACTACTTGCCCTACTTCCATATTGCTACAATTACAGGTCCTAGGTATATTTTCCACTTCTAGATTCTCCTCAATATACTCAACTTAATTTTGGGAGATAGACAAGATATGTTTTTCTTGCTTTCTATTTTTTGTTTTCTCTGCCTCATTTTGTTGTACAATGGCGGGAGTTAATACCTTCTAAAACATGACCAGTATGCACCCAGAACCAAGTGGTACACTGTGCTGGTTCATTCTGTGAAATTCCTCATTCCCATTCTGCCTCTTCTTTTATTTCATTTATGTTTTGGTGGTCAATGGTGGGGCCCCCTACAAGGATTTCGGGTTTATATAAATTTGGGACTGAACATCTTCTAACATAAAGAGCTTAATATACTCAGAAACAAGAGGAACACCTTCTAGAACACCTCAGGTAAACTACATTCTCCCTACACTACAACTGCATCACAACCACCATCTCCCAGTCCCCCCTCCTTTTTTCTCTTCTTCTCTCTTTTTTTTTTTTCTTTTACCTTTTTTTTCTCTCTCTTCTTCTTTAGGATTTCTGGCCTTTTATTTTTTACTACTTTGTTTTAAAATTTGTTTTTCACTTTAGTGGTCCTTTTGTTTTATTTCATTCTGATCTTTGTTTTCAATTTCTGGTCTCTGACCTTGGCAGAATCATCTAAGGTGAAATTTACTTAGATCATGGTTGATAATCTTGACTCACCCTGCTCATACAGCCAATCTGCACTGAGCAAAATGACTAGAAAGAGGAACTCACGACAAAAGAAAGAATCAGAAACAGTATTCTCTGCCACAGAGTTACAGAATTTGCAGTACAATTTGATGTCAGAAAGCCAATTCAGAAGCACAATTATAAAGCTACTGGTGGCTCTGGAAAATAGCATAAAGGGTTAAAGAGACTTCATGACTGCAGAATATAGATCTAATCAGGCCAAAATTAAAAATCAATTAAATGCGATGCAATCCAAACTGGGGGTCCCAACAACAAGGGTTAATGAGGTAGAAGAAAGAGTGAGTGACATAGAAGACAAGTTGATGGCAAGGAAGGAAGCTGAGGAAAAAAGAGAAAAACAATTAAAAGACCATGAGAAAGGTTAAGAGAAATAAATGACAGCCTCAGAAGAAAAAATCTACGTATAATTGGGGTTTAAGAGGGCACCAAGAGGGACAGAGGACCAGAAAGCATATTTGAACAAATCATAGCTGGGAACTTCCCTAATTTGGGGAGGGAAACAGACATTCAGATCCAGGAGATAGAGAGATTCCCCCCGTAAAATAAAAAAAAGAAAACGTTTAATACCTCGACATTTAATAGTGAAACTTGCAAAATCCAAAGATAAATAGAAAATCGTTTAAGCAGCAAGAGACAAGAGATCCCTAACTTATATGGGGAGAACTATTCGATTAACAGCAGACCTCTCCACAGAGACCTGGCAGGCCAGAAAGGGCTGGCAGGATATATTCAGGGTCCTAAATGAGAAGAATATGCAGCCAAGAATGCTCTATTCAGCAAGGCTCTCACTCAGAATAAAGGAGAGATAAAGAGCTTCCAAGATAGGCAGAAACTGAAAGAATATGTGACCACAAACCAGCTCTGCAAGAAATATTAAGGGGGACTCTGTAAAAGAAAGAGGATGCCCAAAGAAATAAGCCACAAAAAAAGGGACTGAATAGGTTTTATGATGACACTAAATGCATATCTTTCAATAGTAACTCCAAATGTGAATGGGCTAAATGATCCCATCAAAACATGCAGGGTTTCAGACTGGATAAAAATGCAAGACCCATCTATTTGCTGTCTACAAGAGACTCATTTAGACCTAAGGACACCTACAGGCTGAAAATGAAAGGTTGTAGAACAATTTACCATTCAAATGGTCCTCAATAGAAAGCTGGGCTAGCAATCCTCATATCACATAAATTAAAGTTTATCCCAATACTGTAGTAAGAGATGAAGAGGGACACTATCATACTTAAAGGATCTATCCAACAAGAGGACCTAATATTCATGAACATTTATGCCCCTAATGTAGGAGCTGCCAAGTATATCAATTACTAACCAAGGTAAAGACATACTTAGATAATATTACACTAATACTGGGAGACTTTAACACGGTGCTATCTGCAAATGACAGATTTTCTAAGCACAACATCTCCAAGAAATAAGAGCTTTAAATGATACACCTGACCAGATGGATTTCACAGATATTTACAGAACTTTACATCCAAACACAACTGAATACACCTTCTTCTCAAGTGCACATGGAATTTTCTCCAGGATAGTCCACATACTGGGTCACAAATCAGGTCTTAACTGATACCAAAAGATTGGGATTGTCCCCTGCATATTTTCAGACCATAATGCTTTGAAACTTGAACTCAATCACAAGAAAAAATTTGGAAGAAATTCAAATACATGGAGGTTAAAGAGCATCCTGCTAAGAGATGATAGGGTCAACCAGGAAATTAGAGAAGAATTAAAAAGATTCATGGAAACTAAAGAGAATGAAGATAGAATCATTCAAAATCCTTGGGATACAGCAGTCCTGAGAGGGAAATACATTGCAATACAAGCATCCCTCAAAAAAATTGGAAAATATTCAAATACATAAGCTAACCTCACACCTAAAGGAAATGGAGAAAGAACAGCAAATAAAACCTACACCAAGCAGAAGAAGAGAGTTAATAAAGATTCGAGCAGAACTCAATGAAATCGAGACCAGAAGAACTGTGGAACAGATCAACAAAACCAGGAGTTGGTTCTTTGAAAGAAATAATAAGATAGATAAACCATAAGGCAGTCTTACTAAAAAAAAAAGAGAAAAGATTCAAATTAATAAAATCACCAATAAAAAGAGGAGAGATCACAACCAATACCAAAGAAATACAAACGATTTAAAAAAACATATTACGAGCAGTTATATGCCAACATATTAGGCAATCTAGAAAAATGGACACATTTCTGGAAAACCACAAACTACCAAAACTGGAACAGGAAGAAATAGAAAACTTGAACAAGCCAATAACCAGGGAGGAAATTGAAGCAGTCGTCAAAAAGTCCAGGGCCAGATGGCTTCCCAGGGGAATTCTATCAAACGTTTAAAGAAGAAACAATATCTATTCTACTAAAGCTGTTCCGAAAGACAGAAAGGGATGGAATACTTCCAAACTCGTTCTATGAGGCCAGCATCACCTTAATTCCAAAACCAAAGACCCCACCATAAAGGAGAATTATAGACCAATATCCCTGATGAACACAGATGCAAAAATTCTCAACAAGATACTAGCAATAGGATCCAACAGTACATTAAGAAAATTATTCACCATGACCAAGTAGGATTTATCCCCGGGATGCAAGGCTGGTTCAACACTCATAAAGCAATCAACGTGATAGATCATATCAACAAGAGAAAAAACAAGAACCATATGATCCTCTCGATAGATGCAGAGAAAGCATTTGACAAAATACAGCATCCATTCCTGATCAAAACTCTTCAGAGTGTAGGGATAGGGGGAACATTCCTCAGCATCTTAAAAGCCATCCTGAAAAGCCCACAGCAAATATCATTCTCAATGGGGAAACACTGGGAGCCTTTCCTCTAAGATCAGGAATACGACAAGGATGTCCACTCTCACCACTGCCATTCAACATAGTCTTAGCCTCAGCAATAAGACAACAAAATGAAATAAAAGGCATTCAAATTGGCAAAGAAGTCAAACTCTCCCTCTTTACAGATGACATGATACTGTACGTAGAAAACCCAAAAGACTCCACCCCAAGATTGCTAGAACACATATAGCAAGCAATTCGGCAGTGTGGTAGGATACTAAATCAATGCCGAGAAATCAGTGGCATTACTGTACACTAACAATGAGACTGAAGAAAGAAAATTAAGTAGTCAATCCCATTTACAATTTCACCCAAAAGCATAAGATACCTAGGAATAAACCTAACCAAAGAGGTAAAGGATCTATACACTAAAAACTACAGAACACTTCTGTAAGAAATTGAGGGAAACACAAAGAGATGAAAAATATTCCATGCTTATGGATTGGAAGAATTAATATTGTGAAAATGTCAATGCTACCCCGGGCAATTTACACATTTATTGCAATCCCTATCAAAATACCATGGACTTTCTTCCGAGAGTTGGAAAGAAACATCTTAAGATTTGCACGGAATCAGAAAAAGACCCCGAATAGTCAAGGGAATATAGAAAAGGAAAACCAGAGTTGGGGGCATCACAATGCTGGATTTTAAGTTGTACTACAAAGCTATGATTATCAAGACAGTGTGGTACTGACACAAAAACATACACATAGGTCAATGGAACAGAATAGACAACCCAGAAATGGGACCTCAACTCTATGGTCAACTAATATTCGACAAGCAGGAAAGACTATCCACAGGAAAAAGGACAGTCTCTTCCATAAATGGTGCTGGGAAAATTGGACAGCCATGTGCAGAAGAATGAAACTAGAGCATTCTCTTACATCAGACACGATAGACTCAAAATGGATGAAAGATCTAAATGTGAGACTAGAATCCATCAAAGTCTTAGAGGAGAACACAGGCAACTTCCTTTTTGAACTTGGTCACAGTAACTTCTTGCAAGATACATCTATGAAGGCAACGGAAACAAAAGCAAAAATGAGATATTGGGACTTAATCAAGATAAAAAGCTTCTGCACAGCAAAGGAAACAGTCAACAAAACTAAAAGACAACTTACAAAATGGGAGAAGATACTTCCAAATGACCTATCAGATAAAGGGTTAGTATCCAAGATGTATAAAGAACATATTAAACTCATCAGAAAAGAAACAAACAATCCTATCATGAAATGGGCAAAAGACATGAACAGAAATCTCACAGAGGAAGACATAGACATGGCCACAACCACATGAGAAAATGCTCTGCATCACTTGCCATCAGGGAAATACAATAAAAACCACAATGAGATACCACCTCACACCAGTGAGAATGGTGAACATTATCAAGACAGGAAACCACAAATGTTGGAGAGGATGTGGAGAAAGGGGAACCCTCTTGCACTGTTGGTGGGAATGTGAACTGGTGCAGCCGCTCTGGAAAAGAGTGTGGAGTTTCCTCAAAGAGTTAAAAATAGATCTGCCCTATGAACCAGCAATTGCACTGCTGGGGATTTACCCCAAAGATACAGATGCAGTGAAATGGCAGGGCACCTGCATCCCGATGTTTCTAGCAGCAATGGCCACAATAGCCAAACTGTGGAAGGAGCCTCGGTGTCCATCGAAAGATGAATGGATAAAGAAGATGTGGTTTATGTATACAATGGAATATTCCTCAGCCATTAGAAACCAGAAATACCCACCATTTGCTTCGACATGGATGGAACTGGAGGGTATTATGCTGAGTCAAGTCAGTCAATCAGAGAAGGACAATCTTTATGGTTTCACTCATACGGGGAATATTAAAAATAGTGAAAGGGATTATAGGGGAAAGGAGGGGAATTGAGTGGAAAATATCAGAAAGGGTGACAAAGCATGAGAGACTCCTAACTCTGGGAAACGAACAAGGGGTAATGGAAGGGAGGTGGGTGGGGGGATGGGAGGATGGGCATTTAGGGGGTTACTTGATGGGATGACCACTGGTTGTTATGCTATATGTTGGCAAATCGAATTCCAATAAAAAATACACACACACACAAAAAAGAATCCTAAAAAGAAAAAAAAAAAAAAAGGAAATCATTTCCAAATTTATATTTTGTAATTAGAAAACTGGTCTCTCAAATATTATGTTTATGACATTTTAGACATGAAAGAAAAAAGAAATGTATATTTCCTTGCTTTAAATTTCTCATCTCTTAAATTTTCAAAATATTTTTCAATACCAGATTTTTTTGCTATTTAAATACTAAGGTCTCCATTTTCATTTCAAAATATTGTTTTGTGTAAGTTATTGGGAGATTTGGATAAAATAGATCGACCATATGCTATAAGAGTTGCAGCTGAGCATTGATTAAATGGGGTTTCAATATACCAATATAATCAAGATACCAGTCAATATGCCATAAATATACATATATCCAATTTTGTATATATTTGTATACATTCAAATTTTTCATAATAAAAATTATATCTTGCTTCTTTCTTCCCATATATCTAATCTATCTATCTCTGTTTCTAATTTGTGTATAACATAAAAGACATAGTGTAAATGTTAAAATATTAACTTTTAAAGAAGTGTGAAAAGAAAATATAATTTCACTGACAACGACAAAGTTTAGAGGTAGTGGTATGTAAGTTAGATTTGAAGGTTAAGTTGAAAGTGTAGAGAAAAACACAACCAAGACATGACAGTAAAAATTGAATTTAGAGAAGTAGTTAAACCAAGATGATTTGGGGTAAGAGTCAGTGGGGAAAAGATTCAATAAATAACACTCTTCCCTCAATCAAATCATAAAATGATTGAGAAATAACACAAAGAAAATGTGAGGAGCCAAGATATCTCCTTCAACACATATCAAGTGAGATTCATATATCGCTTTCTGTGAAGTTCACTTCTGGATCTTTCATCTCTAGAACAGTGCTGTACATAGTAGATGCCTGATGAATAATTAATGTGTGAAAAATGGTAATATTAATGAATTGAAGGATGAAAAACAGCTGATTTTGATCTACAACCTCGGAGATTCCCAATATTAAAACTCAGAATTATATAGACTTACTTATCAAAATAGAGGCCACGATGAACTGGAGTTAAATTTTATAATGCATAGGAACAAAAGAGAAAACACAATTCCATGTATGTAGCCTGATCTTCACAGAAAAAAAGAAGCCAGTGGGCTATATATGGTGAGTTTCTCCTAATGTTTCAAGATAATTCATTACTTCACCCTGGAGAATGTGTGAGAACAGCCAAAGATATAAATTATTCATTATCTCTCCGCATGGAAGAAAACCAGGTTAACGCCACATACCTCTGCTTTGATTGTTAAAAGTAAAATATTGTGGCTACATATGTGAGATCTTGGGTGGTTGGGGATGAGGGGCAGTACTGAATTGAATCTATTTCCAGAGGATATTAAGTTTGATGCTAGAATTTTATGCTTTGTTTAGGTAGGAAATGGAATGGTTCTCAAAAATTTCTGAAAAATGCAGACTCATGATCACTTTTATGACATTAATTCTGTTTGCAGTAACCTTTCCATTTCTAAACTTAAAGGCCCCTTATATTTTTGCTTACATTTTTTATTACTTACTTTTTTTTTTTCCTAAAGCAATGAAGTTCGGTGACTTTTTTCTTGCTATTGGGTTTTTCTGTTTACATTTTTTAAGTAGTGAAATTCAGTGACATGTTGTTACAATTGTTTTGCTTTTTTTCCATACCTTCACTATATCACAGTTTGGAACCATGCCCTGTTGATTCCACATATGAAATATATTCCCATATTTTTTTGTTTTTCCACACTGAACACTACAATCGCTATCAGCCCTCCATCCATGTTTTCTTGTACTAATAAAATGGTCTATTTGACTACCTTTATGTTTTTAGACTCTTCTCCTTATTAATTCTCTGCTTTGTTTTCAGTTATATTTTTAAAACTCAATTCTAGGGATGTCTGGGTGATTCATGGATTGGGCGCCTGCCTTCGGCCCAGGGTGTGATCCTAAAGCCCCAGAATCAAGTCCCACATCAGGCTCCCTGCTTCTCTGCCTATGTCTCTGCCTCTTTCTCTCTCAGTGTCTCTCATGAATAAATAAATAAAAATAAATTAAAAAATAAAAGCTCAATTCTAATTATGTAACCATTCTGACTTGTAAAAATTCATCGACTGCTGAATTAAGTCCAAATTTCCTACTTGCTATTAATTGTGTGCATGATCTTAAACTTTATTTTCAGATTCACCTTCTGATACTGTTCCCTCTACACATTAAAGTGTAAGTGCATTTGTCCTATAACTGTGCAAATTGTTTATTTTTGTACTCTGTTTTCTGATAAAAAATAACTTTGTTTAAATAACTATTTCTACGTTTTGCTAGGTAAAGATACATACAAAAATGGTGGGACGGTTTAGAAACAAAGTATGATGAAAGTGGTTATTTTGAAATTGGAAAACTTTTTTTGACATGTATTGATATACTTTATGTGTTATGAGCTAGAGAATCCATTCTGTGGCTGAGAGATTATGCCATTTCATATCATCACCTGAAACCAGATTCCTTTAACCATTCTGAATCAAAAATCCTTTGAAACCATATATTTTGAAATAATCTTTGCAAAGAATAACGGAATTCCCCCTTTCATTCAGTCAGAGCTGCTAAATGCTTTTACAATAAGGATTCTTTCCACTCCTTGTTAGGGACAATTTTTACCCTGTGTAAGACAGTTTTCAAAAACCAATCATCAAATAACCCAGATGATACTAATTGGTATAAAAAATTGAATGAAAAGATAATAAAAGCAGAAGAATTATGTATGAATGAGTACATAAAAGTGAAGTTAATCTCACTCAAAAAAAATTTTGTACAGATAAAAGATCAACCAAGTATAATCATATTGCAGGAGATTCTGCACCATTTCATCCAGGACCTACAATTCATCAGTTTAGGAAAATATTGAGAAGAAATAAAATACATTTAATAACTGCACAGAGAACAAACTATTCACATGTTTTATATATTTTATACATATTAGCTATATAGATTTATAAAATAGGTTATTAAAATTTATTTCACAGGGCGCCTGGGTGACTCATTGGTTACCCATCTGCCTTTGGCTCAGGTCATGATCTTGGAGTCCCCAGAAGGAGTCCCACATCTAGCTCCCTGCTCTGGGGAGAGTCTCCTTCTCCCTCTTCCCCTCCCCCACTTGTGTTTTCATTCTCTTCCAAATAAATAAGTAAATTCTTAAAAAAATAAAATTTATTTCATAACTCCTGTATATCTAAAATATATCATAAAATTAAAAATTACATAAATAGGGAACCCTGGGTGGCGCAGTGGTTTGGCGCCTGCCTTTGGCCCAGGGCGCGATCCTGGAGACCCGGGATCGAATCCCACATCGGGCTCCCGGTGCATGGAGCCTGCTTCTGCCTCTGCCTGTGTCTCTGCCTCTCTCTCTCTCTCTCTGTGACTATCATAAATAAATTAAAATTTTAAAAAAATTACATAAATGGAATGCATTTGTATGCATTGTATTTCTACTGTGGCAGGGTTAGATATAGAATTTTCATAAGGAAATACAAAAAATTATGCAAGTAACTGATAATAATACTTGTTGAATATGAGCAACTTCTAAAATTTTATTCCATAAAATCTGTTTACTAACAGATATTACTGTTAAAATGAAAAAAAGCACTTATTATTCTATTTAGTTTAAATAATTATATTTTGATAACAAGTTTTGTAAATTGATGGGAAGATAATGCTTAGGATGGAATATTTTGATTCAATGGCAAGTGAAAATTCAAGTTGAGTAAATAAATATTATTATAAAACTTCATAAATTTGTCCTAGGTCTTCTACACTAAATAATGAGTTGGATTCCTAAAAAATTTATTATTTTTTAGATTGTGCCAAATGATTGCAACATTTGATTCTAAAATTAATCAGTGTGTGCTAAAATTGTGGAACTATGTATGTGTGTGTATATGTAGATAGATTTGTATATGTGTATATATATATATACATATATATCACATTATGAAAAGAAAGACACATAGTGTGAATTTTTTTCTTTTTTTCTTTTTTTTTAAAATTTTTTTTAAATTTTTTTTAAAATTTTTATTTATTTATGATAGTCACAGAGAGAGAGAGATAGAGACAGAGGCAGAGTCACAGGCAGAGGGAGAAGCAGGCTCCATGCACCGGGAGCCCAACGTGGGATTCGATCCCCGGTCTCCAGGATCGCACCCTGGGCCAAAGGCAGGCGCCAAACCACTGCGCCACCCAGGGATCCCATTTTTTTTTCATTTTGATATTTATTTGTCCATGTTGAGTTGCATATTTTCCAAATTCTTTCTCCTTCCCTTGCTCCTAGCATTATGATGGTTGGGCCAGAATGCTGCTACTGATGTGATATTTTGTATGCAAGATTTCACTTCAGAGTAAAATTAATTTTAAATGCATAACAAAGCCTTCATCCTATAATGATTGAAATATAACAGTCTGAGAATCAAGAAAAACTAGGCTAATTAAATCAATTTGCAAGACTCAATTAAAAATAATACCTTTGAGAAGGAGAAATGAAATGCATACATTGAGTTAGATTTTACCTTTGTGAAAACAGACAAATGAAGTTCTCAGTAATAAATACACCAGTTCCTTGAAAGTTTTATGTCTAGTATATTAATTACTCTTTAAAATGCATGAAAATTAAGTAGATACATCAGAGCCAGAAGCAAGGAGGGATTCATTTAAATAATGGAGTATTAAATGGTTTACTATTGTATTTTATGAGGAATACCATAATAAGAATGTTTTACTCTAGACACTCTTTGTGAAATTTAAGAGATGTTCTTTTTTCATACATTTCAAATTATTTTGATAATATTTTAACTGCTAATTTTAAGTTCAATTCACATTTAATATATATTAATTATACTATCAATCATAAAATGTATTGATTACAATGTAGATTTATAAGTAATGTTTATATATAAATTAATTTTCTTTTCAATCTGAGACAACTATGGTCATTATCAGTGCCATATATATATATATATATATCAGTGTTAAAGGAAAAAGTTTGAAATTTTTATAAACTTCACAATCATCATCGTTACATAGGTCTCTGGTTATGGGACAAATTTTCCTTTCTCAAGCATTTTAAAGAATACATTTTACAGGTTTTTAAAAAATCAAAATCATAAAGTTATTAAGACTAGTCTTGGAATATATAAGAACTTGGAGTTTTGGGTTTTGACCTGTGATAGACAGACCCCAGAATGGCTTGTTCCTTTCTTTCTTTCTTTCTTTCTTTCTTTCTTTCTTTCTTTCTTTCTTTCTTTCTTTCTTTCTTTCTTCTTTCCTCTTTCTTCTTCTTTCTTCTTTCTTTCTTTCTTTCTTTCTTTCTTTCTTTCTTTCTTTCTTTCTTCTTTCTTTCTTCTTCTTTCTCTTTCTTTCATGTTTTTTTTTCATTGATCCTGCCTGCCACTGGTGTTCATATTCATGTATAATAATATCCTTCCCTTGAGTGTCAGTGTGAGTTGTGACTTGCTTTTAACCAACATAGAATATGACAGAGATGATGAGAAGTACATAATTTTATTACATTGTCTAAGATTCCATATTCTTAGAAGATAAACTCAAGAGAACCTTTCTCCCTAGCTAGCTTTGAGTAAGTAAGCAGTCAGTTTTGGTGACTTATTTGGCAGGGATCTTAGGAGAGCCTCCAGGAACTGAGATAGACCATCAGTTAACACTTAGCAAAAAACTAGCACTTCAGCTCTATAGACATAAGTAACTGAGCTCTGCCAATAACTTAAGCATGACTGAAAGTGGATCATTTTCTATTTGAGTCTCCAGATGAGGAGATATACCAGCTAACACCCTGGTTGTAGCCTTGAGAAGTCTCACCCAGAGAACGTAGATAACCAGAACTCAGACTTCTGACACCTAGAAACTGCAAGACATCTGGAAACTACTAGATAAAAATGTACATAGTTTTAAACAACTAAGTTTGTTGGAATTTGCAAAAAGCAACAGATAACTAATACAGATTTTGGTACCTGGTCATGTGTTGCTGCTGTAAAAAATACCTAAAAATGTGTGAGTGACTTTAAAAGTAGGCAATGGATAGAGGGTGGAAAAATTTTAAGAATTATGATAGGGAATTTCTAAATTTATTTGAATAGCATGTTATCATAAATCTGGACTTTAAGGATACCAACAGAGACAATGCAAATCATGTGAGGTATATGGTATTGGAAACTGGAGAATAAGAATCTTTGTTATGCAGTGACAGAAAGTTTAGCAAAGCTATTAGATAAATGAAAAGCAGAATTCTAAGTGATAATCTTGGACATACAATGAAGGAGTTCCCAACTATTGAATTCCTATTGGTTTTTTTCTTTCTGGTTAGTATTAAGATGCTAAAGAAGAGAGATGAATTGAAGGAGAAATGTTAAATAAAAAGTAAACAGGACTTGATAACTTTGAAAATTCTCAACATTCTCAGGTAGAAAAGGATGCTAACATTGAGATATGGTACCCAAATACTGTTTTAAAACTGTGATCTACAGGAAACAAAACAAAACAAAACAAGAATTGACCATACAAACTTTTGCTAACACTTTGAAAAAAATAAAAATAACAGGCCATGCAAAGGGTCCTTTGAAAAGAGTAAAGACTAATGTTGTGCCTCACATACTTCCCAAACAAACCTAAGAAGCTTAGAGGTGTTGTCCTTCAGGCATCCCAGACTAATGTTGTGCCTCACATACTTCCCAAACAAACCTAAGAAGCTTAGAGGTGTTGTCCTTCAGGCATCCCAGTAGTATACCCTGGCAGTAAGGGGCTTATTTTGAAAAGATCTGTAGCTGTGGCTGCTAGAGTGAGCCCTAGTGAAATCTGCTCAAGGCCTACAAGAATTATTTGAAAAATCTTTGTCTTGTCGATTTGGACTGAAAGAAACAGAAAGATCAATAAAAAGGAGGCTGTAGATTCCCAAAAATCTGCTAACAGGAAGCAAGCTGTTGCAGCTTGTATTATCCCACATGAAAAAGGAAGGATGACTTGGGAGACAGAATCAAGTACCCAGAAAGGGAACTAAGACTTATGGACAATTCTTTCCAGGCATTGAAACCTAATTAAGGAAATAGTCAACATTTGCCCAGCTGTATTTTCAAACCACTGGAGCACTGACTCCTTGGCACCTCCCGTTTATGAACAGGAATATTTATAGCTGTTTTTCTATGCTCGTCTCACTACTGTATGCTGCCTGAATGGAGAAGAGGGTGACAACTAGTCTCTTCAGTTTTACAGAATCAAGAGAAACTACACGTAAGGGACCTCATCCAAATATAGACTTAATTTAGATCCCATACTTTGATTTGAGCAGATGCTATAACCATACTATTATGAGTCTTTGGGGATTTGGAATGTGAGATAGTAAGTGTATTTTTCATTTGGAATGGACAAAAATCATTGGGAGCTCAAGGGTAGGCTGTGGCAGACAAACTCCAGGGGTCACTCATAATTTCTGCCTGCTGGTGGTTTTTATAACCCCACCACGGCTACTACCAGTCCTTGGGCATGGATGTGACCTGTGACTTATTTCTAATGAATAAAATATAGTACAATTGGTTAAATAGCACTCCTGTAGTTATGTTACATTTTTTAAATATCTTATATTTCCATCTTACTGGCTCTAGAGATTCTTTACCTATCTGCCCTAGAAAAAAATAAGCAGCTGTGCTGTATGACCCACCTGGCACGTATCTAAGGTCAGCTTTCTGCCAATGGCCAACAAGAAACTAGAGCCCTCAATCCTATAGATGCAAGGAAATAAATTCCAACAACAGCTAAAGTGAATTCTTCCTTAGTCAAATTTCCAGATAAGAACAAATTCCAGTGGATACCTTGATTGCAGCCATGTAAGACTTGTAGCAGAATGTCTAGCTAAATCTTGACACTCCTGACCCACAGACACTGTGAGATGATAAATGTGTTGATAAATTGCACTCAGTTTGTGCACTTTGTTATACAGAAATAGATAACCAGAACAGAACTAAAAAGGAGTTTAATGAAAATCAGTCCTTACCATTTACCAAGCTGTGATTTTGTCCTAAGTATTTATTTTTTTCTATTAATCTCTTATAAAGAAAATCAGTATATCTCACATCTCTCATTTTTTTTTTTTTTTTGTTTTAGGGGTTAAGGCATTTTAAGTGCTTAACATAACTCATGTAACTTTTCAGTTTAAAAAATGTAGTTGTAAAAGTAATAATAATAGTAGAGGTATAACTCTTAAGCACAGAAAGTGGGAGTACTGCTGTGCTGGGTGCGTTCAAGGTTGAGTTTTCTGTTACAGGATTATCTCCATCTAAAAAAAAAAAAAAAAGCCTGTCTGTTGCATTTGCATCTGAAATATAAATGCTCTAAATTAAGACAATCACATACAGGAAAATGCCAACTTCTCTGTTTTGACACATAAAATACAATGGTAAGTGCTCAGCTAGCAAAAGCAAAGCAGAAGCTGAATTAAGCTCATCTGCAGCAAATTCTAAGATATAGTTGACCGTGGAATAATATTTGAAATAGATCTTGTTTGTTCAGCTCTGGATACTGTTAATACTCAAAGATTCATAAATAAGAGTAAGGTTTTCATCATGCTCCTGGACGAAAATTATGGGTAAATTTTTTACAGAACAAATGTTGAGAAGAGGTTCTTGAATTAGAGACAAGAATTTGAATTTCCATTAATGTGTATAATACAGTTGTTGTGTGGATGCTAATGACTCCAGCAATGTTTGAAAATTTGGTTTTGAAACAAAAGTCATTGCAGACTATTGGGTGGGAGCCTTATAGCTAAGAGAAGTAATTTAAAATATCTGTGTGGTAGATATTGCAGAATGGCTCACTCATGTGCCTCAGTGTGCGTAAGAGACTGGAATGCTAAATACTGGATTTCTCAAATTTCCAAGCAATTTCAGATCTTACATGGAAAGTAGCTTCCACCAAGAAGCTGCATGTGGACCAGATTTTGAAGATAGATATGGATATTTTGGGGCAAGGGCTATGCCTCTGCCGCTGTGTTTTAAGAAGTACAGAAGCAAGCCAGTTAAGAGATTTCAGAGTTTTTTTAGCTAGCTTTGTGGATGTCACAGTTGGATCAAACTGGTTGTGGGGAGTGATAAAAAGTAGTGTGGTCTGGGTTTTGACATCTCTCCCTGATTACTCAGCTTTGAAATCTTGGAATACATCATTGTTCCCTTGACAGACTGTTTTGCTGTTCTGTGACAAATAGAGTCTACTCAGACACCTCTTCCAATAAATGTAAGCCTTCTAGATCTCTGAATTAAATGAGTTTCTACTTAAACTAGAATGGATTATTGTTACTGGAAACTAATAGAAAGCATATTAGTCAGAAATAATAAAAAATAAACAATGATATTTTTATTTTTTTTTCTTTTCTAAAGTGTGAATGCATATACATGTATCTGAAAGCATTGATGTCGTATACTAAACTTACATGAGTAACCTAAGGAACTAACTTGCATCATTACAAGAGTCTACATCATCATTACTATCATATATAAAATACAGACACTCAATAATTAATGCAATCCTTTCATCATTGTTAGATATTGGTAGTGGTTACTTTATGGTGAAAAAGTAATCACACAAGAAAACAGATGACAAAAATCATCAATTTTGAATTTTTAAAAAGATTTTATTTATGTATTTGAGAAACAGCGCATGGGCAAGAGGAGAGGCCAGGGGAAGAGGGAAAAATAGACTCCACACTGAGCAGGGAGCCCAACATGGGGTTTGATTCCAGGATCCTGAAATCATGACCTGAGCCACATGCAGATGTTTAACCAACTGAGCTACCCAGGCACCCCTTGAGTATTTTTGAATGTGAATAAATATTTTCAAATGACATTCAAGAAAAATATATACTCTTAGTACATCTTTGACAATATTGAAAAGATGTTTCTGTTATGGATAGTGTAAAGCATAGTGTGAAGCCACAGAAATATATTTCATTTTGTTTAGGTTAGTATTCTTAAATAATTAATGAGAATAATCAATTTAATCATAATTCATGACCACTATAGTCACCTTTGGTGCTTTTCCATACTTGATTGCAGACAAATGTTGGTTTTGTTTTATTTTGGTTTGTTTTAAGTTTTTACTTTAATTCCAGTTAGTTAACACACAGTGTTATATTGTTTCAGGTATACAATATAGCAATTGAACACTTCCATCCATCTCCCTGTGCTCATCACAAGTGCACTCCTTAATCCCTATCACCTATTTAACTAATTGACCCATCCCCTTTCCTCTGGTAACCATCAGTTTATTGGTATAATTGAGCCTATTTCTTACTTTCTCTCTCTCTCTCTTTTATTTTTTTTCCCTTTGTTTGCTTAATTCTTAAATTCTACATATCTGTGAAAACATAAGGTATTTGTCTTCTTCTGAAAGACATTTCCCTTAGGATTATACTCTCTAGTTCCACACATGCCGCAAACAGAATATTTAATTCTTTTTTTACGGATGAGTAATATTCCATTGTATGTTTATATTACCTCTTCTCCATCCAATCATCAAGCAAAGGACATTTGGACTGCTTCCATATCTTGGCGATGTAGATAATGCTGCTATAAACATAAGGGGACATGTATCCCTTTGAGTTGGCATTCTTGTATTCTTTGGCTAAATACCCAAAGGTAGGATTGCTGGATCCAGAGTAGTTTACTTTTAAAGTTGTGAGGAATCATCATACTCTTCCACAGTGGCTGCACCAGTTTGCATTCCAGCCACCACTGAACAAATGTTATTTTTTCTCCACATCTTCACCAACACCTGTTGCTTTGTGTGCTTTTGATTTAGCCATTCTAGCTGTTGATTTTAGCCACAGGTGTGAGATGATATCTCAGTGTAGTTTGACTTCCATTTCCCTGCTGATAAGTGATGATGAATATCTTTACCTGTGTATGTTAGTCATCTGACTGTCTTCTATGGAGAAGTGTCAATTTATGTTTTCTGTTCATTTTTTATAGGATTAGTTTTTTTGCGGGGGGGGTGTGTTAAGTTGTAGAAGTTCTTTATAAATTTTGGATACTAACTCTTTATCAGACATGTCTTTTGGAAATATCTTCTACCATTCTGTAGGTTGCCTTTTAGTTTTCTTGATTGCTTTTTTTTCTTCTTCTTCTCTTCTGATTGTTTCTTTTGATGTAGTTCCAATAATTTATTTTTCCTTTTGTTTCCCTCTCATCAGGAGTTATACAATGATATGTTTTTGTGGCCGATATAAAAGAGGTTACTACCTGTGTTCTTCTCTAGGATTTTGTATTTCAGGTTTCACATATAAGTCTTTCATCCATTTTGAATTTATTTTTGTGTAAGGTGTTAAAAAAAATGATCCAGTTTCATTCTTTTGCATGCTGCTGTCCAGTTTTCCCTACATCATTTGTTGAAGAGACTTTTTCCCATTCTTTCCCACTTTGTTGAAGATTAATTGACCACATAACTGTGGGTTTATTTCTGGATTTTCTGTTCTGTTCCATTGATCTAGGAGTCTGATTTTGTGTCAGTATCACACTGTTTTGATTATTGCAACTTTGAAATATAACTTAAAGTCCAAAACTGTGATGTCTCCAGCTTTGCTTTTCTTTTCAAAATTACTTTGGCTATTTTGGGGTCTTTTTGATTCCATACAAATTTTAGGATTATTTATTCTAGTTATGTTAAAAATACTGATGGCATTTTGATAGGGATTGCATTAAATGTGTAAATTGCTTAGGTGGAGACATTTTAACAATATTTTTCTTCCAATCCATGAGCATAGAATGTCTTTCCAATTTTTCTTTTTGTCCTCTTCATTTTTTTTTCATCAATATTTTATAGTTGACAGAGTACAGGTCTTTCACCTCTCTGGTTAGGTTTGTTCCTAGGTATTTATTGCTTTTGGTGCAACTGTAAATGGAATTGCTTACTTAATTTCTCTTTCTGCTGCTTCATTATTGGTGTATAGAAATGCAACAGATTTCTGAATCTGAACTTTACTGAATTTTTGTGTCAGTTCTAGCAGATTTTTGGTGGAGTCTTTTGGATTGTTTATATGTAGTATTGTGTCATCCACAAAGTAGTGAAAGTTTTTCTTTTTCCTTATCAAATTGGATCCCTTTCATTTCTTTTTGTTGTCTGATTGTTGTGGCTAAGACTTCCAGTAATATGTTGAATAAAAGTGGTGAGAGTAGACATCGCTGTCTTATTCCCCATCTTAGGGGAAAAGCTCTCTGTTTTTCCCCATTAAGGATTATTTTAGGCATGTTTTTTTTCATAGATGGCCTTTATTATGCTGAGGTATGTTCCCTCTAAACCTACTTTGTTGAGGACTTTTATCATGAATGGATGTTGTACTTTGTCAAATGCTTTTTCTATATCTATTGAAATGATCATATGGTTCTTTTATTGATGTGATGTACCATATTGATTGATTTGAAAAATTGAACAATCCTTGCAAGCCAGAAATAAATGCCCCTGGATATAGGGAACGATATTTTTAATGTATTATTGAATTCAGTTTGCTGGTATTTTACTAGAAGCTTTGTATCTGTGTTAACAAGGATATTTAGCCTGTAGTTCTCTCTTTTTGTGGTGTCTTTACTTGTTTTTGTTATCAGGGTAATGCTGGGCCTCATAGAATGAATTTGGAAGGTTACATTCCTTTTCTATTTTTTTAAATAGTTTGAACGGAATAGGCATTAGCTTTTCTTTAAATGGTTGGTAGAATATGCTTGTGAAAGCATCTGGTCCTGGCCTTCTGTTTGTTGGGATTTATTTGATTATTGATTCAATTTCTTTGCTGATTATTGGTTTGTTCAGATCTTTTATTTCTTCCTGTTTCAATTTTGGTAGTTTATATGTTTTTAGGAATTTATCCATTTCTTCTAGATTGCCCAGTTTATTGGCATATAGTTTTTCATAATATTCTCTTAAAAATTGTATTGCTAATTATTATTGTTCCTTTATCATTTGCGATTTTATTTTTCTTTTTGAGAAATTTCTTTCTTCCTTGATAAGTCTGGCAAGAAGTTTATCAATTTTATTGATTTTTTCAAAGAACCAGCTCCCAGTTTCATTGATCTGTTCTATTTTTTTATTTCTTTTTTTTTCTTTCTTTTTATTTTTTTAAAGTTTCTTTATCATTTATTTCTCCTCTAATCTTTATTATTTCCTTCCTTTTGCTGGCTTCAGATTTTGTTTATTATCGTTCTTTTTCTAGCCCCATTAGGTGCAAGTTTAGATTGTTTATTTGAGATTTTTTTTCTTTTTTCTTTTTTTTTTTTTTTTTTTTGCGTCTTCAGATAGCCTGTATTGCTGGAAACTTCCCCATTAGAACTGCTTTTGTTATATCCCAGAGGTTTTGGACCATTATGTTTTCATTTTTCATTTGTTTCCAAGTACTTTTTATTTTTTTCATTTCCTGGTTGACCTATTCATTGTTTAGTAGGATGTTATTTAACCTCCATGTATTTGTGGTTTTTCCAGATTTTTTCTTATGGTTGGCTTCAAGTTTCATAGTACTGCAGTCAGAGAATATGCATGGTATGATTTTGACTACTTGAATTTTTTGAGGTTTGTTTTGTGGGCTAAGACATCATCTATTCTGGAGAATGTTCTATGTGCACTTGAAAAAAAAAATGTGTATTCTGTTGTTTTAAGATGGAATATTCTGAATTTATTTATTAAGTCCATCTTGTCCAGTGTGTTCAAAGCTATTATTTCCATGTTGAATTTCTGTCCATTGATGTGACTACAGTGTTAAAATTCCCTACTGTTACTATAGATGGTTCCTTTATGTTTGTTGTTGCTTTATATATTTCAATACTCTTATACTGGGTGCATAAATATTCACAATTGTTATATCTTCTTGTTGGATTATCTTTTTTATTATTATATAATGTCCTTCTTTGTCTCGTTACATTCTTTGCTTTAAAGTCTATTTTGTCCAATTTAAGATTTGCTACTCTTGGGATGCCTGGGTGGCTCACTGGTTGAGCATCTGACTTTGGACCAGGGTGTGATCCCAGAGTCCTGGAATCGAATCTTGCATTGGGTTCCCTGCAGGGAGCCTGCTTCTCAGTCTGCCTATGTCTCTGCTTCTCTGTGTGTCTCCCATGAATAAATAAAACCTTTAAAAGCATTGCTACTCTGGCTTTCTTTTGACATCTAATTGCAAAATAGATATTCCTCCATCCTTTCACTTTCAATCTGTAGATGTCTTCACATCTAAAATGGGACTCTTGGGATCCCTGGGTGGCACAGTGGTTTGGCGCCTGCCTTTGGCCCAGGGCGCAATCTTTGAGACCCGGCATCGAGTCCCATGTCGGGCTCCCGATGCATGGAGCCTGCTTCTCCCTCTGCCTGTGTCCCTGCCCCCACCCCCGTATGACTATCATAAAAAAAAAGGGAAAAAATAAAATAAAATGGGATTCTTGTGGGCAACAAATAGGTGGGTCTCATTTTTTATCCATTCTATCACCTTATATCTTTTAATTTGAACTCTTAGTCAACTTACATTCAAAGAAATTCTTGGGAGATATATATTTATTGTCATTTTATTACTTGTTTGAGGATTGTTTCTGAACATTTTTTCAAATCCTTTCTTTTCATTCTTTCATGTTTTGATTTTTTTTAGTGATATATTTAGATTTTTTCTTTTTATTCTTTGCCTATTTATTAGTGGTTTTTGATATATGACTACCATTAGATTTGTATATAACCTCTTCTGTATATCATAGTCTATATTAAGTTGATGGTCATTTAAGTTTGAATCCATTCTTTTCTTCTCTGCTTCCCATATTTTAGACATGTTGTGAGTTCCTGGACTGATTTTTTAAATATAAATATATATATTTTTTCTTTTGCTGTTCCTATCTCTATACTATCACTTTTGGTTTCTCCTTTCCACTGAAAGTGTCCCTTTCAATATTTCTTGCAGAGCTGGTTTAGTTCATGAACTCCATTAATTTGTCTGGGAGACTTTATTTCTCCTTCTATTCTTAATGATAGACTTGCTAGATAGACTGTTCTTGGCTGCAGGTTTTTTCTCATTCAGGACTTTATCATGTCATTTCCCTTCTGGCTTCAGATTTTCTGCTGAAAAATCCCCTGCAATCCTTATAGGTTTTCCCTTGTAAGTTAATGACTTCTTTCTTCTTGCTGCTTTTAAAATTATTTCTTTATTACTATATTTTACAAGTTTAATTGCAATACATCTTGGTGTGGGTCCTCTTTGTTGATTTGTTGGGAGTTCTCTGTGCATCCTGGATTTAGATATCTGTTTCTTTCTCAAGATTAGGGAATTTTTCAGCTTTTATTCCTTCAAATAAATTTTCTTCCGATTTTTCTCTCTCTTCTTTTGGGACTCCTATAATAAGAATGTTATTTCATTTAAGGGATTCACTGAGTTCCCTAAGTAAGTCTATTCTCATTTTGCATAATTCATTTTCTCTCTTTTGTTTAACTTGATCACTTTCCATCCCTCTGTCTTCTAGGTCACTAGTTCCTTCCTCTGCTTATGTCATCCTAGTGTTCATACCATCAATTGTGCTTCTTTTGGTTTGTTGTGCTCTTTATCACTGCTATGTTATTCCTTATCTGTGTGTTAAGGGTCTCAGTCATGTCTTCCACTCTTTTCTTAAGTTCAGTGAATATCCTTATTGCTTTAAATTGTCTATCAGACATGTTATTTACATGTTTTGTTCAGATCTCTGGCTGTGGCCTTGTCCTGTTCTTTCAGTTGGGATAAATATCTCTAGCTCCTCATTTTGTCTGCCTTTGTTTTTGTGTGGGGAACTTGGGAGCAGGGTGGCTGTGCTAGGAAACTTTGTTCTGTGGTGGCTGTGGGCTGCATGCTAGAGCATCAAGAGGAGCAAGCCTGGGCATAACGATGGCTGGGTGTGGCTGGGCCCAGAACACTATGTTGGCTGGTGGCACACAGCTGGGCAAGGTATATGTGCATGGTTCATGGTGGCAAGTGTGTGTATGGTGGCTGGGCAGGGTGCATACATGGCTTTAACAAACTGCTTTGAGCCCAGGGCCAAGGCTAGCAGGTTTGGAGTGGGCAAGTCCTCAGGAGAACTTGTGGGCATGGTATACTGCCAGCAGGTTAGGTAGCAAGTGTCTGTGTTATCCTGCCTCCAGGTGTCTCTGTGTTTATGCCAGGGTGTGGGTAAGGAAACTGGTACCTTCCAGCTCCCTTGTTTTTGAAGAAGTCTGCCAACATACCCCCCAACCAGTATGTACATGTTTGTTTTCCATTTGACCCCGGTGTTGTATAAATTGTCATTTATTTTTGTTGACACTCCTCAAAGGCTGCTGTCTTTTTAAGGGTGTCTTTTTAAGGGTGACGCAGCTATCACTCACCCCTGGGTGTCAGCTGACTTTTAAAGCTCCAGATTCCAATCCCACAGGTTTTATGAAGTCATGAATTCAGCCCCTTTGGTTATTAAAGCCAAACATTATGGGAATAGGTTTTCCCCATGTGAGCTCCTAAGTACAAGATCCATTTCTCTGCCCTCTTCACACATGCAGCTCCCTCCATCTTATGGATAGTCACTCTACTTCTCTGGCCTTTGTAATCTTTGAAATGCAACTTCTCTATATTTAATTGTGGAGTTTCTCTCCCAGTCTTTGGATCACTCTCCAGTTTATTGGCTTAGATGCTGATGATATCTAGTTGGAAATATGGCCCAGGGTTAACTCAGAGTTCCTGTACTCTGCCATCTTCCCAAGGTCACTCAGACAAATGATTGTTTTAATATTTTAACTTAGCTACCTCTTACTAGACATGACTTGGAGGAAAGGAAAATGAAAGCAAAAATGAACTGTTGAAACTTCCTCAAGATAAAAAGCTTCTGCACAGCAAAGGAAACAATGAACAAAATTAGAAGGCAGCTTTTGGAATGGGAAAAGATCTTTGCAAATGATATATCTGATAAAGGGTTAGTATAAAAAAACCTATAAGGAAGTAATCAAATTCAATACCCAAAAAACAATTAATCTAGTTAAGAAATGGGCAGAAGACATGAATAGATGCTTTTTCAAATAGATCCAGATGGCTAAAAGATACATGAAAAGATGTTCAACAAACCCATCATTGGGGAAATACAAATCAAAACTACAATTAGATATTACCTCATGCCTGTCAGAATGCCTAAAGTTCACAATACAGGAAGCAACAGAAATTGACAAGGCTATGGAGAAAGGAGAACCCTCTAACACTGTTGCTGAGAATGCAAACTGGTACAGCCACTCTGGGACACAGTATGGAGGCCCCTCAAAAAGTTAACAATAGAACTACCCTATGATCCAGCAACTGCACTCCTAGGTATTTATTTATCCAAAGATACAAAAATACTGACTCTAAGGAGCACATGCACTTGATGTTTATAGCAGGATTATCAACAATATCCCAACTATGGAAAGAGCAAAAATGACCATCAACTAATGAACGGATAAAGAAGATATGGTATATATACATAATGTAGTTTTACTCGAATATCAAAAAAATAAAATTTCGCCTTTTGCAAAAATGTGAAGAAGCTAGAGTGTATTATGCTAAGTGAAGTGTCAGTCACAGAAAGACAAATGCCACATGATTTCACTCACGTGGAATTTAAAAAAACAAAACAGATCAACATAGGGGAAAGAAAAAGAGAGGGAGGCACACCATAAGAAAGATTCTTGGCTGAGGGTTACTGGAGGGGAGATGTGTGGGTGGATAGGCTAAATGTGTAATGGGTGTTAAGGAGGGCACTTTTTGTCATGAGCACTGAGTGTTATATGTAAGTGATGAATCACTAAATTCTACGCCTGAAACTAATATTACTCTATATATTAATTAACTAGAATTTAAATAAAAACTTGAAACATTAAAAAAAAACTTAGCTTAAAAATAGGTTTAGAAGAAAACAAGAGACTTCTTCAGTGGAAAAAAGTCTAAAGGATTACCTTAGTGAAAAGATTGATAAAGTTGACAATATGTTAAAAATCACATGAAAGTATTTGAGCAAACAACAACAAAATTATCAAATGTTGGGGAGACATTGTTGGATATGGTGCATCTGTGGTACTGATGTTCCTGTTAAAAAATGCCAGTGCATTCTCTATTCACACAATAGTCTCTCTCTATATTTTTATATATCTTTAAAATTTCTTTTTATTGGAGTTCAATTTGCCAACATATAGCATAACACCCAGTGCTCATCCCATCATGTGTCCTCCTCAGTGCCCGTCACCCAGTCACCCCAATTCCCCGCCCACCTCCCTTTCCACCACCCCTTGTTCGTTTTCCAGAGTTAGGAGTCTCTCATGTTCTGTCTCCCTCTCTGATATTTCCCACTCATTTTCTCTCATTTCCCCTTTATTCCCTTTCACTATTTTTTATATCTCCCCAATGAATGAGACCATATAATCTTTGTCTTTCTCTGGTTGACTTATTTCACTCAGCATAATACCCTCCAGGTCCATCCACGTGGAAGCAAATTGTGGGTATTTGTCATTTCTAATGGCTGAGTAATATTCCATTGTATACATGAACCACATCTTCTTTATCCATTCATCTTTCGATGGACACTGAGGCTCCTTCCACAGTTTGGCTATTGTGGACATTGCTGTTATAAACATTGGGGTGCAGGTGCCCTGCCATTTCACTGCATCTGTATCTTTGGGGTAAATCCTCAGGAGTGCAATTGCTGGGTCGTAAGGCAGATCTATTTTTAACCCTTTGAGGAACCTCCACACAGTTTTCCAGAGTGGCTGCACCAGTTCACATTCCCACCAACAGTGCAAGAGAGTTCCCCTTTCTCCATATCCTCTCAATAGATGCAGACAATAGTCTATATTTAAGTCAATTTGTGGTCTGTATTTAAGTCAATTTCTATATTTAAGCTCCATTTAGTTTTCCTTATTCTCAGTAACTCAGATTGAGCATCATTTGATATTTAGAACACTTAAATCTAAATAACCTTATTTGTATGTGCTTAGTGTTAGAACTTATCTTCTGGCTTTGGGTGTTTTGTGTGTGTGTGCAAGTGTACTTCCAAAACAGTCACCTAATCCTAGTTCAGAGAGATAGCAGAAGTTCACATGTGAAAATATAAATTAAATCTATGTCCATCTAAGTGAGATGATTAGGGAAAAAACACATTTTCAGCTATGTCTCATTTGTCTTTCATTTTGTTTGTAGGCAACACAGTGGAATTAGGAAAATGATCTAAAGTGTCCCCTACTGATATTGGGTCAAAATTGATGTTTTCCTGCATGAAATTGTAGCTAAGTAATAAAATGTTAAAATACAGTAAATATACTTAAATTTATTTTGATTGGCAAAAGTAATGGATTAGTATAGGAAATGGTAAACAAGATGAAATCCAAGTTATTAAAGAAAATATAGATGTTTATCAAATTATTTTAAAATAAGTTATTTAAATTCTTAGAGATTTCATCCACATCAAATTATGAAGTTGAAATAAATATTGGAGAGCAAAATGGAGTTTATTATATTGCAAAGTGTTCAAATCCTACTTCCTCAGTTTTATTCATCATATGTGTGCTTGTGTGTCCATAAAGTTTCATGACCAAGCATCATTTATTATCACAATGTTAGCATACATTTCCTTCATTATAAAGTCAAAGACAAGACTTCACAATTTTAAAAAGCTAATTTGTGGAGATAAAAGTAGTGGAAAGACTTGAATAATGGTTATATTTATAGATATGCATTTCTAGTTTATGAAAATTTCGGCTGTCTCATCCCACCAATTAAGCCAATTTACTTAACGACAATGAGGACCTTACTTTGTCTGAATATTAATTCCGTCATCTGCTTTACAACTAAAAAGGTAAAATGTATCTTTTGATCATTTATTCACTTCAATATAACTTGTTCAGTTTTAAAAATGATTTTTTTTCTTTAATGGCCATCAAACATAAGTGATGAAGATGTTCATTTGCATCATCTTTAATAACATTACACTAGCATAAATGTGTGTGTATGTTTGTGTGTGTAAATCTGTCTTGGATATTTGAAGAATATTCTTTTAGAAAAATATTGATTTGTTTTATCCTGCATTAAGTTTTTATATTTGAAGAGTGACAATTATTAAAATATGGAAACATATGAAAATTATTTAAAGATATGAAAATTATTATCATAGTCTATGGATTTAATCATAATTGAGAATTTTTTAAACCTTAATACTGAGCAGTAAATAAAGAGATCTATCAAATATACCTTAATTTAACTTTAGACAATTTATTTTCTGATAAATCATCATCAAAATATTATATATCTTACCAAAGAAAATAATATGATTATTCATTATTTTTAAAACTATAAATAATCATTTGAATCAAGACTTAGTGTACACTTCACTAATTAGAGCTTCTAAGAATTTGTAAAATATTGAATACTAAATAAATAATTTATTAATTAACCACAGAGGTAGTATATCTTTGAAAATAAAAATTGTCATTTTAAAGGAAAATAGAAAAACTTTTTATCCTCTAAAGTTTTATTTGTTAATGTTATAGGTAACATTAAAAACTTATATTGCATATGAACACCAACTATATTCATATAAGAATGCAGAGCTTAGAGGAAAAACACATTAGACTCAATCCCATGAGTTGCTAACATTATCTTTTTAACATCTAAGAAAGGTGATACTGTTTAACTTATTATACTAATTGAATCATATATTAGAAACACTAAATTTCAAGTACTCATAAGAGTTAGACTAACAAAAAAACAGCAGAAGTTGTTCTTTTATTTTTCTTCCAAAATAAGCTTAAAAGAGAAGGAGGCTCAGTATTGAGTCCTTATTCAATATATCTCATGTGGGTTAGTGAATAGGTATCAGAGTGAATTCTAAGAACTGTTCGTAGTTTCTCTCTCTCCAACTCCATCCTAATAGTATCTGCTGTCAGAGCTATCTCCTAGTCATCCAACACTTTTTGTATTTTATAAGTCTACAAGCAAATAACAACATTATATTTGCATTATAAAATAAAATATATGGCCAAAGAGTTGTCTCTCAAATTAAAAAAAAAAAAAGCTGTGTGATAAAGTTATATTTGTACTTCTGTTGTACTTCTGATTTTCATAGATACTTGCCAAATAATTTCCCTAAGGTTAAGCCATCAAATAATAATAATGTATTTCCATTAAAAGCCCACACTAATAATGTCCTTTTCACTTTTATTCAGAGTAATGTTGAGTTAAGCACATATGAGGCTTAGACTTACTCTTTAATTACTTGCACAGTTCTTACCCTATTTTACATAATTATTTTGGTTTAACAATAACTGCCTTCTGAAAATTTGACATGATGGAAATTATCATGGATGATGAAAATTAACTTAGTAATTATTCATTGGCTGACATATTCCATAGAGACAAAGCTTTCCCACCTCTAATGGGGAAAAGAGCACTATAATCATGTTCACTCAAATTCATGTTTTATTGCAGCCACCCAAACACTAAGGTGAAGTCCTTGTCAATTTGTAAGTAAGACTGTTGAAGGTAAGGAATTTTATAAGAAAAGAAAGATGGAAAGAGCTATGTCAAAATGTTTCTAGACTCACTAAAATAAAACAATAATGAAGAACATCGTATTAAAAGATTCTTGATAGATTATGTATCTTCAGTTTGTCACAGTGGCCATGATACTTGATACTTGATCCTGAGCTTACTATCTGTATGGTGGCTATACTAGCGATGGCAGTGGTAATAGGAAAATAAGCAAAGGACAAAAACCCTCAACTTTCCTCTTCCTCTAACCTCAAACAGCCATAAAAATTAATTCAAAATTTCCTTTTATCTTTCTTTTGTTCATGACATTATTAGAATTATAATAATCCAGGCTGCATTAAGATAATTCAAGGAAAACTTTACATTAGGCTTAATAATGCTTACAATATTGTAACAAACAATTTAAAACTTGCTTGAATTTGTGTTTTTACAATTTATGAGTTGACTTGCTCAAAATCATGCTTTTAAGTATTTCCTTTCCTAATTTATTTCTATGGAAGCCTTAGGTCTCCTTTGACATGCTTTATGAATTTCTGGTTTATTCTTTTCTTGGCTCAAAAAATATATTAGAAGATAATTTTACAATCTCTTTAATTTAAACAGCATTAACTGGATTGTCCTGGATCTTTTTCTACGGGTGGTCAGATGAAGAATTCTGACCAGTGAAAAATGAGAAGAGCCTGTAGTCTTCTGCAAAAGATACTCTTTCAGTAAAAAGCACAGACACATTTGCCCTTAGACTTTCTCCTTTCTCCTGCCTGGAATACACACACAATCACTATGTTGATAAAAGTCACTTTCTAAAGAAATAGCCTGATTCATTGATTGACTTTTATAGATCTATATTGCATAGCACCAAAGTCATTGCTCGTAAGAAAGTAAACTCCTTACTGGTCTGGACTGCTCTCAGTACACTTCCTATTTAATTCAATTCATAGAATAATGATAGGTAGTATAATATTTTATTTTATTTTTATTTTTTTAAAGATTTTATTTATTTATGAGAGACAGAGAGAGAGAGAGAAAGAGAGAGAGAGAGAAGCTCTGGGCTGAAGGCGGCGCTAAACTGCTGAGCCACCCAGGCTGCCCCTATTTTTATTTTTTAAACATTATTTAGTTGCTTGAGAGAGAGAGAGGGAGGTGAGGGCAGAGAGGAATAGTTTCCTGCAGTCTCTCCACTGAGGTTGGAGCCTGAGAGAGGGCTCAACCCCAGGACCCCCAGATCATGACCTGAACAGAAATCAAGAGTCAGATGCTTAACCAACTGAACTATCCGACACCCCTTTGTTATTTTTTTTATTTTTTAAACTTTTCATTTAAATTCCAGGGTAATATTAGTTCCAGGGGCACAATTTAGTGGTTCAACACTTACATACAACCCCTTTGCTCATCACAACAAGTGCCCTCTTTAATCCCCATCCCCTATATAACCCATCCCCCATCCAACTCCCCTCTGATAACTATCAGTTTATTTTAAAGTGTTTTAACATCTTTTAGTATATTTGTCACAGCTCAGGATTGTCTGTATGTTCTCTTTCCTCCCCAATACTGAACATCTCCACAAATAGTACTTCTACTCTTCTCATAGATAACTTGTCTTCTTTTAGTACACTGCTTGAATGTCCCTTCTTAGAGAAGCATTATAAAAAAGGCACTCCTATTTTTTTCCTTTTATGTTATATAGACTTTATTCATTTATTCCCTATATTTTTTTCAAAACATTCAATAAAAAAGAAGCAATTATAATTTTTCTGCTTTCTTATTGCATGACTAGCTCCTCCATTAGAATGTGGCAGACAGAGGACATCTGTTCTTTTTGATTCCTTATTGCTTAGCACAGTTTATATTACATAGCAGGCATTTAATAAATAATTTTGTAGTAAATACATGGATAGAAGCCATTTTGAGGCTAAGAAAGATTTTTACCTCAAGACAAAATTCATTATTTCTTAACTTATTAAAAAAATAATTAGGTACATTTTATGATTCAGGATGAAGGAAAGCTGGCAAAACCACAACCATCCTATTCCATGTTCCACTGAAATAAAGTTGAAAGCATAACAAAAGAGGAAAAGAACACTGCAGCTGTTCATGTCAATTAACATTCTGTTAGACACCTGAATAGAGTTTCACTAATCATAATTCAAGAAGAGCCATAAATCAAAATATTGGAACCATTTGTAAGAAATAGAAAGTGGAGCCACGTTAAGTGTATAGCTTTACTGTATAGGGTTTTAAAAACAAAACAAAACAAAAACAAAACACATGCTTGCCTGAAAGAAAAAACACAACCTTTCTCTATTGCATGAGAGATTTTTATCTCATGGATAATTCAACTTGATAACTAGATTATCCAATAAATTGCCCATTTCTGGCCTTCTTATAGCAACTCTTTATGACTGGGTACAGAAGTGATTGATGGATAGAACCTTACCTTGATGGTGTGATCCTGGTGGTTAGAAGAAAGTAATCCTGGACGTGATATGCAAGTGAAGATTGTGTTGATGGGACAAAAATGCTTGCATAATGTTGTACAAAAACTTCTTGAATCAGATGACTAGGCAGCAGGTCTATACCCAATGTGACTCAAAATATCTGTTATGAATAAACCACAAAAGAAAAGAAAACTGGAGCAGAGCTTTACACAATAACCAGCACATTACTTCTATATCTGAAACTGTACCCTATGGATAGTAAGGGCCAGAAGGAAAAATAAATCTAGGTACATTTTTCTGAATTGGGATTTTAGTTGAGATTTCTCTGATATTTAAAAGTACTCTCAAATTATAAAGAAGAATATACAGAAAAAACACCATAAATAATTGAAAAAAATTAACAATGTAAAAGGCAAAAAATTTTGAAAACATATTTTGCTCATTTTGGAAAACTGTAGAAATCATTTATATTATTGTGTCATTAAACTTGGAAAATCATGTATGCTATAATGTAATCAAAGTGAAAGGTAAAGTGTTCTAAGACTAAAAAGAGTAGATCAGAGAAGCTTAAGTATATAATTTAAAGTAAATTATTCTGTACATACTATGCCCATCATTGGAAGATGTTTTTTCCCCATGATCTTCCTGACTAATCTATCTTGAAAACACCCCCTATGGTGGACCATAAGCCTGGTGTCAGTTTATGCAGGAATCTGCTAGAAGTTTGCATTTTCCTCCTAGTACCTTTTCATTTCTTTTATCTTCCTATTAGTTCAACTATTTTTGTTTGTCTGTTTGTGTGTTTTTTGTGTGTGTTATTATTTAAATGTATTATTTTTGTGAACTCAAAATTATACTAAGTTATAAGCAAAATTTGCAAGTAAGAAATACAGTGGTATCAGAGGACTAAATGTGTTTTCCAATCCAGCTTATCCCTGTAAATACCATATGTTATATGTCAAAATAATAAACTATCTATAATTATTATAAAGAGAAAGATACACTAGAGACTTGAAACTCTGCCACTAACTTGCTCTATAACTTGTAAGTCTTCTAATACTTCTAGTCATTACTTACCCTAGTTATAAAATAATGGCATAAACTAAAGGTTCCATGCCAGCAGTATCATTTGGTATAAATTTGCCCCCCACTGTTAGTTTCTATTTCTGAAAATTATTTTTTCCTATTTGAACTTTTTAAAATAGATTACTGAAAAATCAGTATAGATTTTTAACAAAGAGGACTCAAAGAAATGCTGGTGATTAAAAAAAAAAATGCTGGTGATTAATACCATAAACAACCCAACTTCTAGTAAATACACAGTATATTGCAAATGTACAAATTCATCTTTAGATAAACTTTTAAGATACAGAAATTTAAGTGAGTTAAAATAACTATTCATTAAACCTTTAAATTGGAAATTTAAGGGCAATGATTATTTTTTACCCAATACTAGTGAAAGCCCACATCTGGATTTTAAACACTTCTTTTCCCCCTAAAGGCCCAAGGCTATAGTTTAGAATATTGCACCTGTAAGTAAATTCACATAAATTGTAAAAGCATATCATTCCTAATTCTTTACCATTCCATAGTTATTCACTGATAACTTGATCTTATGTGATAGAGAATGATATTGAAATGAATATAAACTTTGGAGTAAAAAAACACATAGATTAGTGTTCTACAAACATATATTAGTATTTACTTAATCCATCCAGTGTATTATATGGTGGGCATATAAAAGTAAACTTATGTCACTAACATTTATACTCATACTATACTCATAATGTAGTTGGTTAGAGACACAAGAAAACTAACTCTAGTTTCTTTTCTCTCTTTTTTGTTATAGGTTTCTTATTTGCTTTTTTTTTAAAAATAAAATTTACGAAGACATTCAAATTTTTCATTATTAATATAAATGATAAGTAATAGTAGCTTCCACTTAATATTTTACTGTTAATATGTTTTAAATAAAATTTACAAAGACATTCAAATTTTTCATTATTAATATAAATGATAAGTAATAGTAGCTTCCACTTCTTAATATTTATGATAGCACATAAAGTTGAGAGGTTTTTTCATACTTTGTATTATTTAATTCTTATAACTATTTGACTTCTGTATTAATAGGTGAGGAAACACGATAAAAGAATATTCACTTTGTCTAAGGAGACAGTAAAATTAAGTAGTATTCAGAATTTGAATTCTGATGTTTTCTGTATTCAAACTTATTGACATTATACTATACCACTTGTCCATTTAGTCTTTTTATAACTAGTAAAACATTATATGTGATACATTAACTTAATATAATTTGCACATTATCCATCATTTGCTAGAATCTTGAAATATATATAAAATGCAGAGTGGGAGTAGAATTATTGTTAACATACGATGAAACAAATTATCTTAATAGGAGTTCTACAAGTAAATAATTAGAAATATTTTATGATTGCCTTGATAAAAGAAACCATTGATTCATACTGTATGCTTAAAGAGTTAAAAGAAATGTGCCTTTTTTGGCAAACATAAACCTGAATTTGGGGTTAATATTAGGAAATCAGATATCAAAATTTTTAGAAAATTTGAGTATGAACTAATGGCCAAATATTCTTAAAGACACAGTATGGCTTTAGAATTCTTAGAAAACTAAGTTCTGCTCTCCTTTTTTTAATAATCCAAGTTAAAAATTTTTTTTGGAAGCAGATTAATAATTAACCAGTAGAAAAAACTCAGAACAGGTATCAAAATGAATGTAGCATATAAAAACAGGTTTGGGAATAATCAAATACAGATAGAGGAGAAGGTTTTAAATAATGTTGAGAAAAAATATACATACTTGTAACTATTTAGAATCAGGTAAAATGCAATGAATAAATAAGTTCTTACTTTACATAACTAAAAATTTTAAAACTGCAGAAATACACTTTGTATCTTACTTAAAATTATACAACAAAGAATTATGTCATGTGAGAAGATGGATAAAAGATATTGCCAGATTGGAATCAAAATTTAAGAATTATGAGAACATAATCTATGTAGCCAATTTTTATTAACCAAAATCCTCATAATATATTTACATATAATGATTCTAAGACAATTTAAACAATAGATAATTTCAGTTAAATGCTGATGATGTTATGTGTCATAATTGTATAGGAAGACAATCTGCTTGGGATCCCTGGGTTCCTCAGCAGTTGAGTGTCTGCCTTTAGCTCAGGGCGTGATCCTGAGGTGTGGGGATTGAGTCCCACATCGGCTCCCTGCATGGAGCCTGCTTCTCCCTCTGCCTGTGTCTCTGCCTCTCTCTCGTGAATAAATAATAAAATAAAATCTAAAAAAAAAGGACAATCTGCCATAAAATAAAATAATCTTAAAATTATTCACTTTCACTTTTTCTATATGTATAGCTCTAACTAGTGCCTAGTATTAGTGTTAAGTAACTGAAATTATGTTGTCATGCATGTAAATATATACTGTCAGAAGCTGAGCTGAACTGGGCAACAGAAAACTATATGGTTTTGGAGTAACTGATTTAAAAAATTAGAAGGAAAAAAAGAGAGAAAATGGAAAATTTATGCCTTTAATCACTTTCTGCAGTGATACAAGTGAGACTCCAAAAACAGAGAATGTATGGACTCCTCCCTGATTTACTTCCTTTAAGAAATGTGCACTGGTTCAAGGTCAGATGTATGGGGTCATCTTAGTGTTTAGGGAACCTTCAAACCAAAGGCTTTGAAAGTTTTATGAACCCTAGGAGTGTGGGAAGGGCTAGGAGTAAATGAGTATTGAGTACTGAGCCAGAGTGGGAAAAATTGTCCAAGTGTCCCCTTTCTCCCTTCATTAGGAACTCTCAACAGAGAATCTTGCAGAAGACCTCCTGATATCTTGAAACAGGACCCACGCAAAGAAATAATCCATGTGAAACTTCCTTAATGTGAAGAAACAGTGTAATACAGTATAGAACCTCCGTTAAAAACAAGAAAGCAATACTGCTCTGAAGGAAGCCTTTGACTCCACCAACAACTGACACACACTGACCATTGATCTTCCATATCTCCTCCAGATGACTAACCATGGCATCAAACTGAAGTCCATCTGTACTACTGTAAACCATTGTCCATGAGTAACCTTCTATCAAAAGGAGGGAGAGGGCAGCCCGGGTAGCTTAATGCCGCCTTCAGCCCAGGGTGTGATCCTGGAGACCCGGGATCAAGTTCCACATCAGGCTCCCTGCATGGAGCCTGCTTCTCCCTCTGCCTGTGTGTCTCTGCCTCTATCTAACTAATCTATCATCTATCTATCATCTATCTATCTATCTATCTATCTATCTATCTATCATCTATCTATCTATCATCTATCTATCATCATCTGTCACTCATGAGTAAATAAATAAAATCTTAAAAAAAAAAGGAGGGAGAAAGAAATTGTAGCATGTACTTCCAATTTCACTGCTATTTGTCAACAAATGCTCCCCCCCCTTTTTTTTTTGCATTGGTTTAATTGATATTTAGTTTAAATGACTGTATTCAGTATATAAAGAACACTAGGATATTTTAGTAAGTGTTGAGCACCATCACTCTCTACTTGAGATTTGGGATAAAGTTAAGACTACTCTGAAAAATAAAATGTCTTAAAGGGGAAAAAAAAGGATAAACAGGTGGATATTTAAGGTATAAAATATTTGGATTGATACAGTTATTGAGTTTTTTAAAACTCACTTTACTAATAAACACTGAAGAGGGAAATTGAGGGGGGAAATGCCATTTTTAATAGAGATTACCATAATATAAGCCATAAATTATGGTATATACCTGGCTAATACCTTAGAGTATGAACTAGAATAAGAGTGCTGACATACAACTGCTTAGATATGTTTAAAAAAACACATAAGTGTTCATTGGCAGCACCCTCAGCAATAGTAACATGGTCAAGTTATGATAGAGAATAACTTCAGGATATGAAAAACTTGACTAATGGAATGAGCACAATAAATACAATGATGCTGATCTGTATGGGTATACTGGCCATGCTAATCCGAGAGATGGTTGGATTTGGAAACAATTTAGAAGTCAAAATGGTACTGTAATCTGTGGGGTGTACAGAATGAAGAAGATGATATCGAGGATAATATACAACTTTCTGGTATAGTGAAATTAGAGGTAATAACATTCTTTGGAATAAACCACTTTATATTAGCAATTGATTGTTGACATTGTATGGGAGATGGAAGTGATAAGTTTTTTTGTTTGTTTTTTCAGGTGTATTTTGGGGAAATATAGACTTTGAGGCATATGTGGAATATTCAGTTTGGATATCCATGTAGTATCCTTGTTTGTCATCAGAACAATAAATCTGAATTATTTTCCAAAATATACCTAGGGTTTTTAAAGAAAAAAAGAATGTGATGTGACATAATAGAAATGTAGCTACAAGAAGCAAAAGATGCAAAAAAGTATAATATTATTTTTAATAATATAAGTTTATCCTTTAAATTAAAAGACTCAAGTGTTTAAAACATTTAAATTTCTCAAAATCATTTATAAAAATTAAAAATAAATTAATGTACCAATATTATATTGTTCTATAAAATTACAGCCAGTAGGAATAGTGATTTCATCAAGTAGTGCACAAGTTTGTAGCAAATCAGTGTTCAACTATACACTACAATAGTATTTTCTTGCTTGTAATAATATTTTGTAACAAATACAAAGTTTAATGATGTGAAATATTTCCTTTTTTAAGATTCTATTTATTTATTCATGAAACACAGAGAGAGAGAGAGAGAGAGAGAGAGAGAGATTGGCAGAGACACAGGCAGAGGGAGAAGCAGGCTCCATGCAGGGAGCCTGATGTGGGACTCAGTCCCCACACCCGAGGATCACACCCTGAGCTAAAAGCAGATGCCTAACTGCTGAGCCACCCAGGCATCCCTAATGACGTGAAATATTTAATCTAAAAATGTTTTAAGCGATAAAAGTATATTTCTTAATCTGAATAGCCTACCTCACAAATATCCAATTGTTTATAACAATTGATTTGAATTAGAATTTTTGTTCAAATGGAGACTGTCACAACTGATACCATCAATAATTTTATTTGCCACTTACCTCTTTCAAAAAAGTGAGATTTGTCCCAATTGATAAGGATTTATATAATTATGAATTCAATTCATACAATATTTTTCAAATTTTCTCAGAAATTATAAACTAGTTTCAAAATCATTGTCAAAGGTAATATTTTAAAAATGTAATCCTTTGTTTCAGGCAAGATCTTAAATCAGAAATGCAAAAATATCTAGTATCTAAGAAATGTTTATATTGTAATTAACTTTAAAAAGTTATTAAAGTTATTAAAAGTTAAAAAATAACACGAGAAAATGGAGAAAAAAGTTTAATCTGGAAATTTCAAGTTTTGAGATACCTTTATTCTGGCTGTCTTTTATATAATGTTAACTTCAGAGTTTGACCAATGTTTATGGCAATGTTAGGCTTAACATATAAAAAGCTTTCAAATTAATAGAGCAATATCTAACAAAAATGGTTACAAATGATGAATATAGAATTCATAAACTAGTAATAATACTGTAAAATAAACATATAAGATATATTCAATTAATTAATAAAAAAACTAATGCAACAAAATTTCATACATATTTTAAATGATCATTGTTAAATATAAACAGAATAAAGCCATTGCATAAATTACTGACAAGTGTATCAATGTGAATGCTTTGAGGAAAAACACATCAGTATATATTTGCACAAAAAATGAATCTTAATATAATAGCAATGGACAGGTTGAATTTGAAATTAACAACACATTATAATTTATATTTGTATACGAAAAGGGAAATAATGTATTGATCTAACAAAATATGTACATGATCTGTATGAGAAAAATTACAAAACTGTGAAGAATGAATTCAAAGAACTGAATAAATGGAAAGATATTCCACGTTCCTGGATAGTAAGGCTCGATATTGTCAAGGTGTTAGGTCTTCCCAACATGATTTACAAATTCAAAACAAACTCAGTCAAATACCAAAAATTATTTTGTGGATATCAACAAACTGATTTTGAAGTTTATATGGAGTGACAAAAGATCCAGACTAGACCACAAAGAACTGAAGAAGAAAAACAAAATTGGAGGACTGACACTATCTGACAGATAGATTTATGGAACAGAATAGAGAGCCCAGAAATAGATCACATAAATATAATCAACTAACAGTTGACAAAGGAGCAAAAGCAAAACAATGGAGCAAAGATGGCCTTTCCAACAAATGCTGCTAGAACAAGTGGACGCTCATATGCAAAAAAACAAAAAAGTAAATCTAGACACAGATCTCAGATGCTTTACAAAAAGTCACTCAAAAAGGATCCCAGACCTAAATATTAAATGCAAAAATTATAAAATTCCGGAAAAATAAAATGGAGAAAATATAGATGACTTTAGTTACAGCAATGACTTTTAAAAGTCTCTTTTGGGACACCCGAGTGGCTCAGTGGTTGAGCGTCTGCCTTCGGCTCAAGGTGTGATGCCCTGTACGATGCCCGGTAAGGGGATGGAGTCCTGCATCGGGTTTCCCACAGGGAGCCTGCTTCTCCCTCAGCCTATGTCTCTGCCTCTCTCTTTGTGTCTCTTATAAATAAATAAATAAAATCTTTTTTTAAAAAGTCTCTCTTAACAAAATAATGAATGATATTAACAAATAGTTTATAGAAAAGTAAATATAAGCTATTCCTAAACAAACAAACAAAAAGATTTGCAGCCTCAGATATAAGAAAATATAAATGCAAATCAAACCATGATGAAATATGCTTTTTCTCCTATTGGAATAGGCATCAACAAATGTTGGGGAATATTGGGAATCAATACATCAACACATCAACAAATGTGGGGAATCTCTTTTACATTACTTGTGGGAGTACAAATTGGTAAAACTTCTCATGAGAGAGATTTGTCAATATTTATAAAAATTATAAATTATTCTCTCTATCTCTAATAGTTTTTCTGCAGATATATAAGCACATTTGCAAATATCCAATAATAAATCATGATCTTATTGTGAAAAAAAGAAATCTCTATATATCTATAAAGATATATAATATATATGATCTATATATTATGCTATCCTATGTCATGATTGACAAAGTTTAATATTAAATAGTAAAAGCAGGATCCAGAGTACTGCTTCTAGATAGGTAGAATTGTTTTCTTCTATACTGGAGGTTTGGGTAATTTGTTGGGAAGGAATTCTCATTTAATACTCTCTTTTATTTACTTTGATTTCCAAATTATGTAAATTATTAAAAATAATTTAAGAGAATAAATGTTTAAAAAAGGATTTCGAGCATTTATTTCCCTATAATACAAAAATGCCACTATTGATGTCATTCTCATAGAAAACAAAATTTCATATAAGAACATTTTTATTATACAAAAGATTATTATACAAAATAGTATGGAGTGAAAATAAGACTTGAATTTACGCAACTATGCTTCAATCATAGTTGTTTGCTTTCAGAAATTTATGTCTGTCATGATTCATGTGATTAATTTGTAAAATAAAGGATAATGCATAGAGTAGTAGTTAAATGCATAAGTTTTAAAAACTGACAACTTAGTTATTAGCTATGTAACATTATTATTTTTCTCACTGCTAAGGTGTAGATAACAATTTTTCAATCAATTGCAAAAAGTAAAAGATACAGTTTATATGAAGTATTCGGTATGAATTTGTATAGAATTATACAGTTAGCTAAGTTAGATTCATTCAGTGATAACAAATGATCCACAGACTTGGAGGCTTACAACCACTCTCATGTCCATCACAGGTTTTTTGTTCTTTTTGTTTGTTTTTGCTTTTTTTCATCATGTTTTTTTTTTTTTAATTTTCAAAAAATGCTGTAGGAACAGTTCCTATCTGGGATATTCAGGCTTCAAAGCAGAGCAAAAGACAAATATGGAAACCACACAATGGCTTCTATAGTGTTTTCATGAAAGTTTACACAAACATTTTGTTGGCCAAAGTAAATCACATGGTGTAGCAGAAAGGATATTATTCTTTCTATGGTAAGTTTGATAGGGGGCAAAGCATGAAAGAGAGCAGTAGGGAATATTTTGGTGCTTTGGTACATTTTTGACCATTATATGTAGTCTAAATAATCTATATATTTTCTTGGTCTAAAGTATTTTAATTCATTATCTCAATTCTTTCCAAAGGAAATAAGAAATACAAAATAAAAACAAATACAATGGTAAGGATTATGAAAGTCTTCTCAATTGGCATTGCAGGGGTGCCTGGGTGGCTCAGTCATTTAAATGTCTTCTTTCACCTCAGGTAGTGATCCCACTGTCCTGGAATTGAGTCCCCTATTGGGTTCCATGCTCGGTGGGGAGCCTGCTTCTCCCTCACCTTGGCTGCTCCCCCTGCTTGTGATCTCTCTCACTCACTCCCTCCCAAATGAATAAATAAAATCTTTAAAAATAAATAAATACACTGGCAATGTAGCAACATAAGATTAGTAAAAAACTAATACTGACTCAAACTTTGTAAATGTCCCTGTTGTATAATTTGCAGGCTTATTAAAACTCCTAGCTATAAAAAACTTATCTGTCAAATTCATGAGTTTTAAGAGGATATAAGTCATGCCTCTAGTGTTCTGCAAAGCATCTACTTTTTAATATGCATGAAATAATAAGAGGAAATAGTCAAATGGCACAGCTATGCAACACGTAGGTGGAATTTTGGTCATTGAGATTCAGAATTTTTCAAATGAATTGAGCCTAATAGAATATTGAATGGGTTAAGGAAATAAAGATCTGGAAAGTATCTTTCTTATCCTTTTGTTTAAGCCAATAGTTAAAGGTATACAATGCCAAGTTTGTTGTGCTCTGAGGACCCTTGGAATACTCTCTTCTGGTTCTTCCCTTACTAAACAAGTCTTTATATGATACCCTAAGACACTCAGAATAGAGAAAATATGTTTTGATTCTGTTTCTGGAGAAAGATAAATTGCCTCTGGTACTATTTTCATCTGTTTATGTTTATTTCCCATCCTGCCTCATTAAGACTTCTCTTAGGGCTTCTAATTTTATTTCTTTCAATTAAGCCAAATAGTATATCAAACACACCTTATGTTTAGTCTCTAATATCCCAAGAGATCTGATCTATTTCTTATGCTGTAAGGTAGTTGTTCATGTTGTGTTATGCAATTTTAAAATGAATAAATTATGTATGATGCCTTTCATTAGAAACCATATTATGGAAGAACAAAAGACCTATTGCATATTACTTTTATTTTTTTAATTTTATTTATTTGTTTATTTATTTATATTGTTTTAAGCTTTTATCCATTTATTCATGAGACACACGGGGGGAGAGAGAGAGAGAGAGAGGCAGAGGGGAAGGAGGCTCCACGCAGGCAGCCCAACGTGGGACTCGATCCCCGGTCTCCAGGATCACGCCCTGGGCCAAAGGCGGCGCTAAACCGCTGAGCCACTGGGGCTGCCCGCACATTACTTTTGAATATATATGATTTTAGTTTCATTTAGCTTTTCCTCATTTATTTTGCGTCAGTTGGGATACATTCATCCTCAAATAATATATAACTTGACTCAAAATGCCCTCAAAATTCATTGGGTCATGACATGGTAAGATAGTCCAGCAATTTTGCTCTTTACTTTCATAGGCAACATGAAATATTTCCTGAACCTTAATTGGAAATACAAATGTTTGCCAATGTTTCTTAGGAAACCAATGCTTTGGACTCATTGGTTCTGGTTAACATGATTATTATAAACCAGTGATTGCCTAGATGAATGGAATTAGTTGTACACCAATCAGAGCCACCTCAGGAACTGAATGTGTAGTCTCTTTAACTAAATGCATGGGCTGAGTAAGCTCAGTTTACAATTATTAGGTTTCTGTAGAAAGTGAAGGGAGGAGAAGATACACAAAACAGACATCCAAAAATAGCCACTCAAACATATTTTAAAATATTTCCCTTTTTACTGACCACTTTTAGTCTGATTTTTAAGTATTTCTGTGGTAAGGGAGAGTTGTACTATAAGAAATACATTAATCCAAATATTCTGTGGTGTAAAAGGCCACCAAGTACATTTTAATCTTCCTATATTTTGTTGTTCAGATTTCTGCTGAAAATAACAATTTAAAAGAGCATTCCATCAAACTTTTATTCTATACCAGAAGAATGTACATCTTTAGAAATAGTGCCAGAGTCATAACCTTCAATAAAATAACAGTGCAAACATGTATATAACACTAAGATTAGATAAGTTGCAATTTTTGCCATGACAGTGATACAGAATCTGTAGAAACATTTCATTTGTGTTTCATCAAAAAAACACTGACAACGGTTTAGAGCAGTTATTACACTTGCTTCTCACATGACATGGATTGTGTCATGTAAACAGAAGTCAAAATAGTACATTCTGCTTTTTTTTCCAGTACTAGACATAGTTGGGCTATTTTCATTATTAAGAAATGCATACTATACACTACCTATGTAAACACTCTGTATACATTTCAAAGGCACATTGTTCCAAAACTAATTGTTAAAATATGTGGAAACTACGGATATGAAAAGGTCATAATTAAAACAAAATACATAATATGGCATAATAGGTCATGTCAAAGTAAATGTATTGGCCCGCTATCTTAATATTATTTACCATAAACCTATGAGTTAGAAGAGAGTAGAAGATGTTTGGATCACATTCTATAGGCGTCTAAACAAATTCATATATGCTAATTTCACACAACAGGAAAGTATAATAATCTGAGGTCTGGGGTTAGAATAATCTGACTTTTAGTCCATTATGCTTTTCCAATTGAGGATGTTATTCTAGGGACACCTGGGTGGCCCAGTGGTTGAGCATCTGCCTTCAGCTCAGGGCCTGATCCTGGAGTCCTGCTATTGAGTCCTGCTCAGGCTTCCTACAGGGAGCCTGCTTCTCCCTCTGCCTATGTCTCTGCCTCTCTCTCTGTGTCTCTCAGAAATAAATAAATAAAGTATTTTTAATAATGTTTATCTATTGGAAATACATAAAAATAAAAAGACTTTACACAGAAAAAAAGAAACAAGCAAAGCAAAAAGGCAACTCGCTGAATGGAAGAAGATATTTGCAAATGATAGATCTAATAAGAGATTAATGTCCAAAATATATAAATAACTTACACAACTCAACAATAATTCACTTAAAAAATAGGCAGAGGAATTGAAGACTTTTTTTTTTTTCCAAAGAAGACAAACAGATGGTCAACAGATACATGAAAAGATTCTTAACAACACTAATCATCAAGGAAATGCAAGTCAAAATTACAACGACATATAACATTATGCCTATTGGAATAACTAGCCTCCAAAAGACAAGAAATAATGAGTGTTGGTGAGGATATGAAGAAAAACGTATCCTTGTACACTATTGATAGGAATGTAATTTGATGGAATCACTTATGGAAAATAGTATTGCATTTCCTCAAAAAAATAAAAATATAAATACCATATGATCCAGTAATTCCACTACTAGGTTTTTACTCAAAGAAAATTAAAACACTAATTTAAAATATCCACACATATGTTTGTTGCAGCAGTAGTTATAATAGCCAAGTTATGGAAGCATCCTGTGTCCATCGATAGGTAAATGGATAAAGAAAATATTCATATTAACCATAAAAAATAATGAAGTCTTGCCATTTGTGACAATATGGACAGACCCAGAAGGTTTTATGTTAAGGGAAATAGGACAGAGAGGAAAAAAAATCATATTATTTATAGGGAATCTAACAACAACAACAACAACAACAACAACAACAAAACGAAGCAGAAATAGACCGATTAAATACAGAAATTAGATTAGTGGTTGCCAGAGGGAGGGAGATAGGAGGATGGGCAAAACTGGATGAAGGGCAGTGGGAGGTACAACTTCTAGCTATTGAAAGAATAACTCATGGGAATGAAAGGTATAACATAGGGAATATAATCAATGGTGTTGTAATCACATTGTATGGGGACAGATGATAACCCACTCGTGGTGAACATAGCATAATGTATAGACTTGTGGAATCACTATGTCATAACATTGTGTGTCAAATATACTTCAATTTAAAAAAAGTTAAATGCTGAAATGCTCATTAGGTCAATTTTTCTCCATTATATCAGCCTTTTTCTTGATTATTGATACAGAAAATATTCATTAAAAATGTTTAGAAAGGGTGGTTGAGTGGCTCAGTTAGTTGAGTCCCGCATCAGGCTCTTTGCTCGAGGAGCTTGCTCCCCCCTCTGCCTCTGACTGCTGCTCCTCATGCTTGTGCTTTCTTTCTCTCAAATAAATATATAAAATGTTTTTAAAAATATTTATAAAAATGAAGGAAAAAACATGGAAAGTAAAATCAAACAAAATCACTAAACCTAGACAAAGCTCACCTTTTGTATTTTGAGGGTTTTTTTTCCTGTTATTCAAACATATGTAATGGATTTAAATTGTTTCTTTTAATCTAGTGTATTGACTAAAAATGTAATTGGGTATTACTTTTGTCTTTGGATTTGTTAAATTAATGATGTCATATTTATGAAATAGGATATTTAAGATATTTTAGTCTTAGGTTGATACTTTTTATATAATAGTTATATAACATTGGTAACTATGTCTCTGATTATCTCTGTAAAATGAAAGATTATGGAATTATTTGTCATATATATGACTCATTTTAATTTTAAAAATTTTTTCAAGATTTTATTTATTTATTCCTGAGAGACACAGAGAGAGGCACAGAGAGAGAGAGGCAGAGACAGAGACAGAGGGAGAAACAGGCTCCATGCAGGGAGCCCAACGTGGGACTCGATCCTGGGACTCCAGGATCATGCCTGAGGCGGAAGGCAGATGCTCAACAGATGAGCAACCCAGGCTTCCCTAAGTGACTCATTTTTAAATTTAAACTTAATCTTTTGAAGTATTTTAGGTTCATAGTGAAATTAAGAGGAAGATATAGAGATTTCCCAATTATCTCCCACCCCCACAAATACATGGCCTCCCCCACTATCAATATCCCCCACCAGAGTGGTGCATTTGAATATTTTCTGGAAAACTCAATCACTCAAACTTTGAGAGAGAGAGAGAGAGAAGTGATATGGTTGTGACCCCAAAATAAGTTAATAATTAGAATATGTGGATGTGTAGAATAATTGAAGGCACTTCAAAATAAATCTCATGTTTTGGGGCAATTTCAGATGTTTCTCTAGGTCTTCTTTCACAAGATAATGAGCCATTGTTTGTGTAGGATGAGTTGGGATGGCAGGAAATGGTAAAAACACACCAAAAAAATGGAGCTGTGACTAGTTAAAGTTATGTATTTTAAAAACATCTTATTTTCCTCTTTAGAATATCATCTGTAGTATCTACTAAAGCTTACATTTAGGTATTTTTAATATGAAAAATAATTGGCATAAAAATCCTATTCATTTGGGGTATACATCATAGTGCTTTGATATGTTTATACATTATGAAAGCATTCCCATAAGTCCAAACATGTTTGTCATCATAATAGTTATTATATTATTGACTGTTTCTTAAGCTGTATGTTACATCCCTATGACTTATTTATTTTGTGAGTAGAAGTCTGTACCTCTTAATCTCCACTTCTGGGTATTTATCTGAAGACAAGAAAAACATCAATTTGAAAAGATATATGTATGCCTGCCTTCATTGCAGCATTATCTTAAATAATCACATCTAATATTAATATTCATAATCTCTCAACATTTTTAAAAGGCCACCCAATATACTCCTAGAGATACTGTGGAAACCATGACACTCTCTTAGTCATTAACAAACCTCTATTGTGGGGATCCCTGGGTGGCGCAGCGGTTTGGCGCCTGCCTTTGGCCCAGGGCGCGATCCTGGAGACCCGGGATCGAATCCCACGTCGGGCTCCCGGTGCATGGAGCCTGCTTCTCCCTCTGCCTGTATCTCTGCCTCTCTCTCTCTCTCTGTGACTATCATAAATAAATAAAAATTAAAAAAAAAATTTAAAAAACAAAAACAAAAAAAAACCTCAATTGTGAATATTAACCGGTTAACTACAAAAAGAAATATTATTGATAATTTTTACTTTGATCAATATTTTGTCTGCAAATGGTTTGGTGAGATTCTTTTAGGAGCTTATTGCTAGATATTTTCAAGTTTATATAATAATAATCTATTTTGTGACATGATCAATTGTCAATTTAGAGAATGTAAGGACAGACAATAAGACTTAAAACATTATTTTCATGAGAGTTGCATTGTTTTAATTCATTGTCCCATATACTTTTGTTTATGAAGTCCATCAGAATTATACTGGAAAAGATGCAAATATAATGTATTTTTGAAAACATTTATGGCAATACATAAGGAAAGTATCCCAATTCTGGTGGCCAGTGTGTACACACACAGATTAAGAAAGAGAACATTCTGTGAAGTTAAATGGGTGAAGATTTAGCATGAAAGATGACATATTGTCAACTGATTACAGTTTTAACCATAATGACACTCATTCAAGTTTTATCCATAATCATAAACATAGTTATTTTCTCCTCCCTTGGAGGAAAATTGTGCTAGAAAAAAACTAATAGTAAAAGCAAAGGATAAGCAAATGATTATTTTATGTAAGGCGTCAAGGAACACTGGAAAACAAGAACACCCTTATTTTCTCTATTTGTAACTTTATGGTTCTTTAAAGGTGTACAGCCTCTGAATTGTTTTCAGAAGAAAAAGAACTAGGATCATTTATTCAGAAGAAAAATAAGAAAGTCACAAGTAAGTAACTTTGCATCTGAGTGAGTTAATTTTTTTTCTAAGATTAATGCACTAAGAAAGGGTAAGTACCTTTTGAAATGATGTTTATTGAAAATGATCATAAATTTTATGTTCAATTGGGCTAGGCCACAGTACCCAACTATCTGGTCAAACATTAATCTGGATGTTGCGGTGAAGGTATTTTTTTAGGTGAGATTAATATTTAAATCAGTAGACTGATTACTTCCATAATGTGCATGGGCTTCATCCAATCAGTTGAAGGGTTTGATAGAAAAAGGGATCTCTCTCTTCCAGTTTCAGATGGTAGAAGAGTAGAGACCCTAGTTTTGTCTGGTCCCAAGAATTCAGCTATACAGCTATCAAATCATTCTGAACACGTGCAGACAACAAAGATCTAAGAAAATGAATGCTGCAGTTCTACAAATAGAAAATGACCAATCTCTGCAAGGTGGGAGGTGCAGAGAAGTGAATCTGAGGTGATATATCAGAAGATAAACCACAGAGGGTGGGAGCCTTCATAAGCCAGCTACCAGGAAGTGATATAATAGCAGAGTGTGCAATCAGAGCTTTTAGAAGTCTATTCCCATGAGGGACACCCTCCCTGAATGGTGGTCAAGTGGGAAGACTCCTAGGTGGGACAATGTGGTCTCAGGATCCCTGGGGTCACAGAAAGAACTTGGGTGTGCAGAGTGTGAGTGTGCAGAATTACCAGGCATCAGATCCAGGAAATCAACTGCAATCAGCAAGCCCAGGAGTGGGCTTTCAGCTCAGTGTTCCCATAATCCATGAATGCAGCATGACCAGGTGACCACACCCTGAGCAGGGACCCAGCAAGTGACAGAACCAGGTGACCCTCCCTCCACTGGGAGGAGTGGCAAGGGTGTCCACCGGAGGAGTCTGCATGGTTTGGAGACGGGAAGCAGGAGCGAGCCTGAGATAGAAATACTCCATCATAGGCTAGATGAGAACGGACTGTGGATGGAGACCAGGGAAACAGGAGTGATTGCTTTTACCTGAAGGTGTACTGAGAAGTGGGGCCCTGGGCTTTCAGCTCGGGGGCTGGAGATAGGGAGGCCCTGTTTTCACATTCATACTCTGCGGGCTTAGAAAGTCTTCAGGGAACAAAAGCCACTAGACAACCAGCACAGATTACTTAGTCTGGCCCCCTGGCAAGGACAGTGAAATTCCACTGAGGGCAAAGACACCTGAGAATCAGCACAACAGGCCCCTCCCACAGAGGATCAACAAGAACATCCAGCTAACACTAAGTTTACCAAAGAACTGCAAAACTCCAGCACTAGGGAAAAATAGTATATAGATGTAGATTTTTTTTCTCATGATTCCTTACTCTTTCAAATTTAATTTTTTCCCTTTCCTTTTCAACTTATTTATTTTATCAATTCTTTGTTGCCTTTTTAAATTTTTATTTCTACAATTAGGTTCCAACCTTTTATTGTATTTCATTTTATTTTTGTGTATCTTTTCTTCACAATTTTAGGATGCAATTTTTTCAACAACCAGAGCAAATACACCTAGAATCTAGGCTATTGCTCTGATCTCTTCACCTCTCTGATTATATTCCCTCTTATTCTTTTAAAGTCTTTTTAAATTTTCATCTTTACAGTTGCATTCTTTCCTTTCAATGTATTTCATTTTATTTTTGTACATATATAAGTTTTTCTTTCTTTACAATCTTGGGATTTAGTTTTCTAAAAGATCAAAATATACACAGGGTCCAGGTTATTGCTCTGTTCTGTTCACCTGTCTGATTATTCACTCTCTCTCTTTCTATCTCTTTTAAGTTTTTAATTTTTTTCTCATTTCAGGTCTCTTCTGATTTGTTTAGTGTATATTTCTCTGGAGTCGTCGTTGCCATTATTCTGTTCTCTTGTTCATCTATTCTTCTCTGGACAGAATGTGAAGACAGAAAAACTCACCTCAAAAAAGAGAACAAGAGGCAGCACTGATTGCCAGGGACCTAATTGATATGGATATAAGTAAGATCTTAGAACTAGAGTTCAGATTAATAATTATAAAGATCCTAGCTGGGCTTGAAAAAAGTATGGAAGACACTAGCGAACCCCTTCCTGGAGAAATGAAGGAACTAAAATTTAATCAAGTTGAAATAAAAACTGCAATTACTGAGCTGTAATAAAAAATGAAGCCTCTAACTGCTAGGATAAATAAGGCAGAAGAGAGAATTAGTGATCTAGAAGACAAAATGATGGAGAATAAAGAAACTGAGAAAAAGACATAAACAGCTACTAGATCATGAGTGGAGAATTTGAGGGATGAGTGATACCATAAAGTGAAATGATATTAGAATAATTTGGATCCCATAAGAAGAGAAAAGAGAGAGAAGAAGGGCAGAAGGTATATTGGAGCAAATTATAGCTAAGAACTTCCCTAATCTGGGGAAGAAAATAGGCATTCAAGTCCAGAAGGAACAGAAAATCCCCTTAAAAATCAATAAAAATAGGTCAACACCTCAACATATAATAGTGAACGTTCCTAATCTCAAAGACAAAGAGAAAAACCTGAAAGCAGTTTAGGAAAAGAGATCCATAACCTACAAGGGTAGAAACTTTAGCAGCAGACCTATCCACAGAGACCTGGCAGGCCAAAAATGACTGGCACAATTAATTCAGAGTGATAAATAAGAAAAATATGCAGCCAAGAATACTTTATCCACCTAGATGTCATTCAAAATATAAGGAGATATAGGAAGTTTCTAGGACAAACAAAAACTGAAAGAATTCATGATCACTAAACCAACCCTGAAAGAAATATTAAAGGGGATCCTTTAAACAAAGAAAACCCAAAATTAATATAGACCAGAAAGGCACAGAAACTATGTACAGAAACAGTGACTTTACAAGTAATACAATGGCATTAAATTCATGTCTTTCGGGCAGCCCCTGTGGCTTAGTGGTTTAGCGCCGCCTTCAGCCCAGGGTGTGATCCTGGAGACCCAGGATCGAGTCTCACGTGGGGCTCCCTACATGGAGCCTGCTTCTCCCTCTGCCTGTGTCTCTGCCTCTCTCTCTCTCTCTCTCTCTGTGTATGTCTCTCATGAATAAAAAAATAATAATAAAAAAAAAACACAAAAAAAATCCATGTCTTTCAATGGCTACTCTGAATATAAATGGGCTAAATGTCCCAATCCAAAGATGCAGGGTATCAGATTGGATAAAAAAGCAAGATCCATCAATATGCTGTCTGCAAGAGACTCATTTTAGACCCAAATACACCTCCAGTTTGAAGTTTGGGGGAGGAATTATTTAACATGCTAATCAAAAGAAAGCTGAGGTAGCAATCCTTACAGCAAACAAATTGAATTTTAAGCCAAATACTCTAATAAGGCATGAGGAAGGACACTGTATCATAATTAAAGCATCTATCCAACAAGAAGATCTAACAATTATAAATATTTATGCCCCTAATAAGAGAATAGCCAATGATATAAACCAATTAATAAAATTAAATAAACACATTGATAATAGTACAATAGCAATATGGTACTTAAACACCCCACTCCCTGTAATGGACAGATGATTTACGCAGAAGATCAACAAAGAAACAAGGACTTTGAATGACACACTGGACCAGACAGACTTCACAGATGGATTCAGAGCATTCCATCCTAAAGTAACAAATACACATTCTTTCCAATGCACATGGAACATTATCCAGAATAGATCATATACCAGGTCACAAATCAGGTCTCAACCAGTACCAAAAGATTGGAGTCATTTCCTAAATTTTCAGACCACAATTCTTTGAAACTGGAATTCAATCACAAGAGGAAATTTGGGAAAAAAAACTCAAATACATGGAGGCTAAAGAATATCCTACTAAAGAATGAATGGGTCAACCAGGGCATTAAAGAAGAATTTTTAAAAAATGGAAAAAAAAATGAAAATGAAACACAACAGTTCAAAACCTTTGGGACGCAGCAAAGGTAGTCCTAAAAGGGAAGTATATGTCAATACGAGCCTTTCTAAAGAAACAAGAAAAGTCTCAAATACACAACCTAGCCTTACACTTAAAGGAGGTGGAGAAAAAAAAAAAAACAACAACAAATGAAGCCAAAATCCAGAAGTAGAGAAATAATAAAGATTAGAGCAGAAATCAATGATATAGAAACCAAACAAATAGTAAAACAGACCAACAAAACTAGTATCTGGTTCTTTGAAATAATAAGACTGATAAACCCTGGCCAGAGTTATGGAGAGAGAGAGAGAGAGAGAGAGGACTCAAATAAATAAAATCATGAATGAAAGAAAAGAGATCACAACCTACATCAAAGAAATGCAGTTAGAAGTACAAAACATGAGCAACTATATGCCAACCAATTAGGTAACCTGGAAGAAATGGATGCATTCCTAGATGTGTATAAGTTACCAAAACTGAAACAGGAAGAAAGAGAAAACCTGAAAAGACCCATGACTAGTAAGAAAATTGAAGGAATAATAAAAAAATGTCCTAACAAACAAGAGTTCAGTGGTAGATGGCTTCCCAGGGTAATTCTACCAAACATTTTTTTTTAAGATTTTATTCATTTATTCATGAGACACACACACAGAGAGAGAGAGAGAGAGAGAGAGAGAGAGAGAGGCAGAGGGAGAAGCAGGCTCCGTGCAAGGAGCCTGATGTGGGACTCGATCCAGGGACTCCAGGATCATGCCCTGGGCCGAAGGCAGGTGCCAAACCACTGAGCCACCCAGGGATCCCCTCTACTAAACATTTAGAGAATTAATACTTACTCTTCTGAAGCTGTTTCAAAAAATAGAAATGGAAGGAAAGCTTTGAAATTCATTCTATGAGGCCAGCATTACCCTGATAAAATTAAGTAAAGACATCACAAAAAGAGAGAACTACAGGCCAAATATCCTTGATAAACATAGATGCAAAATTTCTTAGTAAAATACCAGCAAACAGAATTCATAATACATTTTAAAAATCCTTCACTGTTATCCAATGGGATTTATAAACTTGAAAACTTTGTTCAATATTTGTAAATCAATTATATGATACACCACATCAGTAAAAGAAAAGAATCATATAATCATTTCAATAGATACAGAAAAAGCATTTGACAAAGTACAACATTCATTCATGATAAAAACCTTCAACAAAGTAGGTTTGGAGGGAACATACATCAACATAATAAAGGCCATCTGTGTAAAAACACACCTAATAAAAAAAAACACCTAATATAATCCTTATGAGGAAAAATAGAGAGCTTTCCCCCTAAGTTCAGGAATATGGCAGGGATGTCCACTCTCACCACTGTTGTTCAACATAGTACCAGAAGTCCTAGCCTCAGCAATCAGATATCAGAAAGAAATAAAAGGCATCTGAATTGGCAAAGAAGAAGTTAAACTCTCATTCTTTGCAGATGACATGATACTTTATTTGGAAAACTCAAAAGATTTCACCCCAAAATTGGCCAAACTCATTCAGAAATTCAGCAAAGCAGCAAGATATAAAATGAACGCACAGAAATCAGTTATATTTCTTTTTTTTATCAGTTATATTTCTATACACTAACACTGAGACAGAAGAAAGAGAAATTAAGGAATACATCCCATTTACAATTGCACCAAAAACCATAAGATACTTAGGAATAAACCTTACCAAAGAGGCAAAGGATGTTCTCAGAAAAGTATAGAACATTCATGAAAGAAATAAAAGAAGACACAAAGAATGGAAAAACCTTCCATGCTCATAGATTGGAAGAACAAATATTGTGAAAGTGTCTATGCTACTTAGAGCAATCTATACATTCAAAAGGTGTTGGTGAGGATGCAGAAAAATGGGAACCCTTGTACACTGTTGGTGGGAATGCAAGCTGATGCAACCACTCTGGAAGACAGTATGGAGGCTCCTCAGAAAGTTGAAAATAGAGCTACCTTACAACCCTGCAATTGCACTACTGGTTATTTATTCCAAAGATACAAATGTAGTGATTCAAAGGGGCACCTGCACCCCAAAGTTTATGGCAGCAATGTCCACAATAACCAAACTATGTGAAGAGCCCAGATGCCCATTGATAGATGAATGGATAAAGAAGATTTGGGATGGATATATATATATATATATATATATATATATATATATATAATACTAATCGGCCATCAACAAAATAAACTCTTGCTACTTGCAATGACATGGATAGGCCTAGATGGTATTATGCTAAGCGGAATAAATCAGAGAAAGATAATTATCATATGCTCTCATGCATATGTAGAATTTAAGAAACAACAAAAGATCACAGGGGAAGGGATGGAAAAACAAAACAAGACAAAATCAGAGAGGGAAACAAATATTAAGACTCTTCATTATTAGAAACAAACTGAGGGTTGCTGGGGGGTGAGGGGATGAGGGTAACTGGGTGATGAACATTAAGATGGGCACCTGATGTAATGAGCACTGAATAT